>NC_040018.1:21164317-21364317 GCF_000972845.2 Larimichthys crocea | reverse complement strand
CTGCACCATGACTCAAGAGTCTGGCCTGGTCTGGCTTCTCCCAGCAGAGTGCTTTGCTGTAGACGACAGCACAGGAGGAGACCCAGTCTGCAATGTCTACACTGAACAGACTTGGCAACAACACTACAGCAGCCTCTGCAGGTGTTGTCAACACTGCCACTCATGTCAGAGCCCAACAATTCTGACTTTCATACCATAAAAGTGAAAGTCTCCCTTCTAAAAAAAAACAAAAAAAAAACATCAGATCTTCTCATATCCTTACCTCCAAATAGGAGAATTTCATATCCTTAGATATCGAGCAGATGTATTCTGACTAGATCCGAGGCGTAAGCAAAAAAAAAAAACAGACTTGGTGATCACCCCCGTCACGGATCAAGAGTTTCTATCCACATAAAGAAAAAAGTAATATGTGGCCAGGTAATGAAGGAACAGGTGGCAGCAAACAACAGGCACTGGATGCAAAGCAGCCACTCCTCCTGGTAGCAGAAAATCACAAGCTGACAAACAAACAGAATAATAACCTCTACCGGCATGACTCCTATACCTGGAGAGAAAATGAATTCGCTGAATTTGATAAGGGCCAACAGGGAGCCTTCACTTTTGACAGGTACAACTAAGGAATTTGTCACAGGTTCAAAAACTAATCTAATTTCTTGAACAACACACTTGACTTGTGAAAATCTCCCATATTGGATTTTGTATAGGCCACAAAATGTGTAGATGGGAAAACACACAATAGTAATTGAGGGATTAGAACTCAACTACACCAGTGAAATGGCATTACGCTTTATCTCTGCATTACTGTCATACAAAGACACTGGTGTTAAGTGTGTACCAACAGGTAAACAGACACTCATCTTCCATTCTCTACAGCGGCTTACAGCAATGTAATTTTACTCACTGAAGGGAAAACAGTATTCTCAAATAGCATATTAATGATGAACAACTAATGTGCTAAGAACCTTTCTCCCACATTCGGCTAATACGTAATAGCTACTTTTAAATGACAAATGAAACCTCCAAAGTCTGTCTTGTTTCTACAGACTTATAGACTCTAAAACTGTTAATTGAGAATCTGTAAGAAATTAATTAAATACACCATAACAAGTTTGTTTGGTAATTGGATAACCCCCCCGTGGGCTTCATATTCAACTCTCTGAACCTTGCTACATCCCTGCTAGCGTCATGGGAGGACTGTCTCTCATTAGTACTGGATGATGCTGTCTTGGTCTGGCCTTGCTGCCCACCACATACTGATGCAGCTGCCGGGCGCGCTGCATCAAGCCAAAAAAACACAGAAGAAGAATACTGTCATTCATAGCAGTATTTTCACTTTTACATTTTGTAAATAACATTTTTCACAATGTTATCTGAGATGTGCACAAAACAAAAAACTCCATGTAGTATGTCAGTAAAAAGCCTGCCAAGATTCTACAACAGTTTCATGTGGCTTTTGATGAATTGTGTTAAAATGACAATGTTCTTTGGCTTTATCTTATCTCTTTTTAATACAGAACTATAATATCACACACATGCATGCTCTTGTCCCTGCCAGCACCAGCCAGCTCCACAGAACCTGTCAGCCACGCTGTGACACCGAACATGACAATGTCTGCAATTTGCTGGGTTTTGTCTGCCTGCCCTCAGCTGTGCCATTTGAGGTTTTGCCACCTGTGCCTCTGCAGCCTTACTGTAATTCAACCACCGAACCAGTCAGAACACCTTTTCTGTACACAATCACTTTTTAAGTTAATTTTGGAACCACCTGCAATCTGCAATAAACATCAGTTAAAAATATGACCCGATCAATCAGTGCATGCCCTTCGGTGGCATCCCTTGCCCTTAAGCTTCATTAAAGCCTTTCATTTTGGGCCAGTGTATTTTGGTGCAGGTATTATTTATGGCATGTGTGTGTGTGCCAGGTAACACAGATGCTGTAGAGAGAACATTAAGAGGGAGAGAGAGACAGAGAGGGAGTGAGAGACAACTCTTTGTTCAAGGTTCATCCAGACCTCACAGCTGGCAGCAGGCAGTGAGCAGAGCAGCCCACTCTCTGAATCCTGCCTCCTGTTAGTCTGTTGTCGACGACATGTGGCAGTGATATTATCCAAATTAACTGCATCCCCCATCGGTACCAAAGCCTTAGTTGGATACTAATGGCCACCTTGCCTATTAATCTAAGAGGAAGTTGGATTTGGGGAGAGGGGGATAACAGGTGCAGGGATAGAGGGAGAGAGATATGGATAATATAGATTATTAATGAACTTTTGGATGGCTCTTGATCCGCCCCAGGTCTGTTTGGGGCTCCATATGTTGCCTTGGACAGTTCCTCTACAGCAGACCTCATGTGGCCCAACCTAATACAACTGTGCCTGGGCTACAGCAAGACAAACATACACAAAGTGTGAAAAAGTACTAACTGCATGAGCCAAATTTTGATTTGTAGCAAAAAACAGCCCCAGAGGAGCCCAATTATGTAAATCTTCTGGATGTAAACTTGTTCTGTTGATTGAGTCAACAAGATATTTTGAGTAGAAGGTAAATATCTTGATTATAATCAAATTTCAGTAAGAGGCCTGTCATAATTGTGCATGATCAGTGTGCAACATGATTATTCTTTGGCTCATGGCCCACTGCTTACTGTGTTAAATTTTGACCCTTGTGGTTTAGATGCCAAAAAGTTTGGTCTCTACTGAGTGCGACACCCACACACAAAGTTAAACCGACTCTACCACTTATTTCCCTCCCTCACTACTTCAATGTAATGCAAAATGAGGCGGCTTCAAAAAGATGTGTAAATTACATCTGGCTTCCAGGACACTATCTGGCTGCCAGGAAGCGTCCGTAAATATTTATTGCGGAACATCAGTGAAGTGTGTGAAGGTACGGATGTCTGCCAGAGAGTGTGTGCTTGTGTGTGTGTCCAGCTGTGCAGCACTCAACACACACCCAGCACTGGCAGGGAGATGCTTCGTAATTCATCATTTCTTTTACTTAAGCCTTTTTGGTGGCCTTGTTCAAGGCCGACAGCATATCCAATTTGTAATTAACTGCTGTTTGACAAGAGTTACAGGTTTGGTAGCCTCATTCTTCGACTAAACGAATCAACACCAACTAATGCTATTCCATGCATCTCATCTCAACTACTGTATATCAAACTCGGCCTCCACCATTACTTACAGTACTCACCACAATTCTCTGTAGCATACCAACTATATTCCACACCACTCAAAAGTACATCTATTATGTAGTGTAACAGTGCATAGTGATTATTGTATATTTCTCTTGCATTGTATGTGAGATTTTGCCATATCATGATGTCAACACACTGTGGTCAATATGTGCATCACGAGAGCCATGAGAACAAACACATTCACTGTATGTGTGTCCTATATCTGTAAAATGAATTACGTGATTCCTATGCAATCTAATTTACAATTGAGCTGAGCAGCAGTATAACTAGTATTTACAGCTTAACATTATTCCACAGGATAAAACAGGATAAATACCACAGCCTTGGGTACTGTAGGGGATACTGAAGCTATGGAGAATAAATGTGGAAAAGCTAAAAGTTAATCAGAGGCTGATAAACTGCAAGTGTCCCACAATATTATGAAGGACTTAATGTTGAAATATCAGGAAGCAGTCAAGGAAGCAAAAGTGGCTTATTAATCCGACCTCATTTTGAAGATCCATCCTAACTCCAGGGTGCTTTTCAATATTATTGACTTACTTGTTAACCTCCCTTCTCACTATAATGAAGCCTGCTATGATAAGTGTTTTCAAGTATTTTAAATGTTTAACATTCTTAACAAAAAGTAGCCACCTGTCAGAGGCCAAACTGTCATAGTTAATAATATGGCTTTGATAAGCAGTTTTTTAGTCATGTTGCTGGAAGAGGCTGGGACTTGTATGAAGCCCTATCCGTCCCCCTCCATATTACTAAATTCAGCAGACTGTATGTTATCATTTCTCTATAACACAGGTTCAAGCATGCATTTGGTCTCAGACACTGATTGAGTTTTTACCTGAGTTTTCTACTCATGTTGGATTTTCAATCCATTTTTTACATTCACAGTACATTTTCATGCATGATTCTTCTTGGACATATCAAAAGCAGACAGAAAGTTGCACTGTTATGCTGATGACACCTATTTATATCTAGATGTACGGAGTTGTAACAGTACCTGTCTATCCACGAGACAGGCATTGCAGCATCATAAATCTCCTAAACAGCACATAAAGTGTCAAAAGTTAATTACACCAATTCTGAAATAATCTCTTTTTTGGCCTCCTACCTCAATTAAATAGCTTCACCATGAACATGACACACTGTCTCCCAATGTAAAGCCACTAATTTCACACTAATTTCAGTTTTCAGGAATAGGTTAAGAGAGCTGTTCAAACTATTAACTTTTGACAGGGGACTATTTCTCCATGCAATGAGAAATGAGATTTTAATCCATGAGTAATCAGAAAATAGTCATCCATGCTTTAGTTTACTCTGGTTTAGAACATGACTCAAATATTCGCTCTTGTTGTTGTGGAGAAATTGCTGAAGTCAAAGGTCAATGGTGAGGTCAGGAGGGAAGAAAGTGTTCAGCAGCCTCTGATGTCTTATGCTGTATTATTTATTGACGCTTGATCAAGGAGAACTAGAGACGCTCTCAAAGTACACCTGAAGTGCTTGAGTCAGTCTCGCATTCTGACGAACTCGTGATGGTGGATATACTTTAAACCCAAAGATCACACCCCAAATACTATACACCCCAGAATTAGTCAAAGAGAATGTCTTTACTCTTGGAGGTGTTACTGTCAGCATATTTTAGTCTGGGGACACAGATGTCTGTTTACGCAGATTGGAATGGCAACAACAAGCTATCTATTATGACTAAGAAGGCAGCAACAGGTCTCTTCGACACCGACCACCACAGTGTTGAGATATGGTGGCACCTAGTCAAAGACAAACAATTAATACTGCCGAGGACCACAAGGCCCACACGTGACCTCAAGTAACCTAAGGATAGAAAATTCCATAACACTTGTCTCCCATTGCACAGAAGTATCTTGTATTGTACTTTTACTTTTGCAGTTTTCTTTCACTGAATCATTTCTTTTGTGGACTTTGTACCCCATAACACACATGCATCCAGAGGTATTAAATCATTACAAGATTCCTTAAAGAACTGACATTTAATCTATGACTCTTGTTTTTCAAAAGTTGGTAGACCAAACCAGGACTAAGATGCGGTCAACAGGCGACCAGAAAGAGTTCTTCTGGATGTGTAAGTACAGCATTAGCTTCCACACACACCATTTCTCCTCTTCACCATCACTGTAAGCAAGCAAGCGCTGAACACTGCTCAGAAACCCCCTTGTTGTCAATACACTACTACACCGCAGCCTCTGAAAGACAGGATTGTCAGTTGTTGACATCATCTGCGTGGCATAGAAGAGGTTAAAATAGTCATTATTAGCTAGTTGTTCCAGTTTAAAACTGTATTGTTCCATCATTGCAGAGTGTGTCATGGACCTAAGAGCAAATTCTCTATCTATGCATGACTTTTTATTTTTCCATTATTCCACAATTTCATTTTCAGTTTACACGTAAATAGCATCATATTTACATATGCAGTACAATCTCTCCTCAGGACAAATTCAAGGATTCATATGCAGTGCACAGTAATCATATCTTTATAAGACTGTGATTGTAAACACTTTCTATCTATCTGCTGAAAAGGTAGCCTGAATAGTAGGAGAGAGAAATGGATATTGAGTGAAAAGACAGATACAGAGTATGCCGCTGTGTGCAGTAAGGTAGCGGATGCTGACTGTGGGAATCTTTTGTATGTGATAACACACAGCGAGAATGTATATGAGTTGACTGTTGATGTGAGAGTCACTGTGGTGACTATATATGTATATATATATGTGTGTGTGTGTGTGTGTGTGTGTGTGTGTGTGTGTGTGTGTGTGTGTGTGTGTGTGTGTGTGTAGGGATAGAGACATAATGTACAGGGACATAAAGAAATAGATAAATAGATATACATTAAATATTCTGGCGTATTTTATGTTCAAGTTCCTGTCTTAAATGTATGAGATTTTTTTTCCAAACACATAAAAGAGACAAAGACATTCAGTATTGAATTTTAAAAAGAGGTTTACACCCTCCAGTGGGTATGTGTATGTGGAATAGAAAACTTTAAAGCTTGGTCAGTGTCTGTCTCTTGGCAGGGCACAAAACAGAATGAAAAAGTCCATCAACCTTTGTTGTAAAGTTTATCCCAGTCTACCTAAAACCTTTTTTTTTTTTTTAAAAACAGGACCACAAGCAACACATCTGACATAAATAGACACCCAAGTGATATATCCCTTCCAAAACTTTCTCTTAAACTGTCCACACTTAGTGTAAAAGCAATTGTTTGCAACTGTGTTTAAATAAAGGTGCACTAAAGTTAATTCTCTTGTTAAAACATTGCTTGTTATGAATGTGATTCAAAGTACTTACAGGCATAGTCTGTCCACCGTGTAAGCTGTTGATGGCGGCCTGTGCTTCAGCGTGGCTGGAGAACTTGACAAAGGCACAGCCTGTAAACACAGAGAACAAGAGAAATAGAAGGGAAGGGCACAACATCAGGGAGATGGCCTTGAATATGGGGGGAAAAAACACCATTCATTACCATTGTTTTCATGTTATCTGGTTTGTAAATATATTCTGCCATTTGTGTGTTCAGCGCATAACTATGAATAAATCAGTCTAATTGTAGTGAAGGCATTAGCTGCGTGGAACATCCTGTCCCTTGCCCATTTCTAATTCCACCCCCTCCACTTTGGAGCATAGAGCCAAGGCATTTACTATCCTGACTTGTTTGTGATTATTAATCTGTTTAATATTTACACATTGTGATTTGTGTGCAGTCGCTCATAAAAGAGATTATGATGACAAAGGCATAGTATTATAATCTGCCTATCTAACCGAATCTTTGCTCGCATATAATTTCAGATGGAGGGGGGATTTTGCTCAAGGGGCATTCAAATCATCTTAAATCTGTTGTTTAGTTAATGCACAAAAGGAAAAGTCAACATAAAAAGTTGGCTGGAAGACAAGGGAATGAGTGTTTGCTGCAGTGTTCTGGGGCCTCATTGCATTAACATTTCAAATTATGTTAAAATGATTTAAGTGGATAATAATAATGCACAATATGTTTTTGGGAGGTTACATATTCTGATCACATGATTAAATCGTGCATCAGTGTGAAGGCAAGCATAGACACTACTAAAACATAAAGAGAAAGCTAGTGAAATATTGAAATACAGTGGAACTGAAATGTGGTCATTTTCCAAAAGACATTAAATTAAACAGGAGCTATTTCTCTAAGCTTTATGGTCGTCATAGACTGCACAAGGTATTCTGTTATGTCCTATTCTTATCCTTGCCTTCAGGTAGCTCATGTGTTAAGTCAAGAGATACCTAATTAACAAACTCAAGGATTAATTCTGCCCCCTTTTCATTAATCGAGTAGCACCAGTGTCTTGAAACCACACAGGAGTTCAGTTCCTGCTTTCGTGTGAACTGTTGATACCTTTTTAAAATGGTTATGTTAATATACATTTCATTCTACGTTCTCAAAGGAGTCATGATGATTCATTTAAATTGGAAGGCACAGGAGATGTTCTGTGTCTGGCAGTGACCCATTCACTTGAGTACATCTCGGGAGTAAACTTTGCTTCCCAGACAAAGGAATTAATAATTTTCTGACAAAATAAAAAAAAAAGATTGAACTTCAGGACATACAGTATGTGCACAATCAATGGAGGACAATTTCCACCTTTACCTGAGGCTTTTACGTTCACATTTCAGCGACCCTTCTAATGGTGAGCAGCTGAAACTGTTGTGTGCAGAAATTGTGTGAGTAGTAAAGACCACATGTTTTCTTTACTGTTCAATGTCCTCAAAGCTGTATAGATCTACAGAGGCAAACAGATCAGTCAAATTGATTCTGTCACAGCACTATAACACCTTTTTACTCCACTTGAACATCGCTCTGCATACAAGCAGGAAAAGTCTTCATTTGTCCAATTGAAATTCATCGGCTTACTGTGTGTCATTTGATTGCAACTCTGTCTGTTGCGTTTTCCCATTGAAGGAACGAACACATTTAACCTTATAGTTGAAATAAGAAGGGGATAGTCTGTTCTTGCAAAAGCCTTTCGTTTTGTAAGGCAACATAACTTGTTGTTGATTCCCAAACGATGCTATCAGATATTGCGCCAGAATCCCAGTGACCCCAACAGCTCAGCCCAACCAGAAAGACACTCAACAGTGCAGGATTTTCCAAAGTCATGTCAGACATACAATGTCCTCAAAAAAAAAAGAAAAAACAATGCCGTCTTGCTTTTCTTGACCGTAAAAGAAAAAAAAGTTAAGGGACACAGAACATAACATCTCTTAAGGACTGGAAGTGCTGCAGCCTCATAAATTATGGTGCACATTTTTGAATTTGATGGCTCAGAATGAGTTGGGGATAAAGGAAAAAGAGAGATTGTATTGCTTTCAAGCGAGAGAATCTGCACTGCCTTTTGAATTCCCGGGGTAATAATATGTATGCATGAATTCCATCCCGCTGGATGGGTGACATTTATAACACAACTTAATTATAGACCTAAAAGCCATCTCTCTATTTTTCCTGACAATTCTGGGCTCTATTCAACTCTGGCAGCAAGTGTTGCACTTTGAAAGTACTTTGAGGAGCAGCGCTATAGAGAGATGGATGTTAAACTTCTCGGCCTTTTTATTGGGTGAAGAGGGGTCCTGAAAAGCCTCTGAGTAGCATAAATTTACATCAACAGGGGACAAAGCCTTCATCATGGAACAGATAGCACTGTCAATTTCAAGGTCTGTCTCATTCAAATTACGCGAACCTCATCCCAAGTGAGGCGGCTGGCAAAATAATTTGCCGTAACATCCCGTAATGATTGCGTGGGACTGTTGCACAGTGAGTGATAGGACCACATACCTATATGTGAGACCTTTGTCTGGCAGTAGCATTCATAGTTAACGTTGCTCTACAGTTTTCTGTTTCATAGCAGTGAAAACTTGAAGAAAACGTAATGATCAAGCCAGGAATAATAGAGACAAATACCAACACAGGAGGCGTATGGCATGTGAAGAGTGGAAAAAGAAAAAGAGATGAGGTGTGGGGTGCAGAAGGGTGAAAAGGAGTGAAAGCGCGAATGAGGGAGAAAACTAGCTCCTGTCTGACACAACAGCACCAGCCTTATTTCATTTTATGTGCTGTCAATCAGCTTGAGGCATCTGAGCAGACAGGAAGAGAAGGAGCCGGAGAGGGAGGGAGAGACGGCAAAAGAGGAACAAGCCAGGGAGAAAGAAAGGTAGTGGGCCGGTGGGGCGACGCAGAGCAATAGACCTGGGATTAACAGTGAGAGGAACAGATGTTGACACAGATAGGTGTGCGGTTCAGTATAGCCAACCTTTCTCTTTGATATCCTCAGAAGGCTCGCACATTATCAACCACTCTCCCTTGCCTTACCACACATCCCTTTCACACATTCAGATGCTTCATATAGAAAGATAAATCACAGTCAATGGAGAGAAAGGAAGGTAGAGGTTCCAAGCAATATCATTGGCGTTATCTCAACAAATATGGCCCATCAAAGGATGATGGGGGAGCCTCCCGCACTCTCAGAACAATTCCACCTGCATCGCACATTTCACAGCCATCTTTAATTTGACCACGCTCTACTAACTAAATAGCACATAAGCCACGGACATGAATGCGTAAGCTGTTCCTGAATGCAGGCAAATCTACTGCACAGTGAGTGACAGCAGCAAAACCCGGAGCCTGGCGGCTTTATTTACAGTAGGACATTATTGCCCAATGGTGTCTCTGGGGAGGGATGACGGGAATGTGGGAAACAAACATGATTACACCCCTCTGCTTTTCAGATAACAAGAAGAGGAGGAAGGAGAGGAGGGAGAGGGGTGAGCAAAAAGAAGAGGTGTTGTGTGATGGATTTGTTGAGTACAAGCCGAGGGTGAGAGGAGCTGCCGTGATGAAGAGACAACGTAAGAAAAAGTTTGGGAGGGAAAGAAAAAAGCAGAAAGGAAGGAGGGGTAGAGTGAGAACAAAAGGGGAAACACAGAAAGTAGTGAGAAAAGCAAAGTGGGAGGAAGGAGGTGTCGGAGCACAGTGACAATGAGGTATGAAAGAAATGCGAACGAGACACATAAGAGGTGGTAAAAAAAAAACAGAATAGCTGAAGGGGAGGATGAGTTATTCAGAAGAGCAATGTGGATCTCAGGCGATGTCAATGAGTGTGCAGCGGGTGAAGCATAGTTCTAAAAATGTAAAAAAGTAGAAAGAGAAAGAGAGACAGTACACACACTGACAGCGGGATTAAGGGGGACAGACATGGGGAAAAAAAGAGTGGGAGGTGTGTGGGCTCTGACCCTTACTGGCCCCATCAGGCCCTCGCAGGACGGTGCACTCCTCGATCTGGCCGAAGGTCTCAAACAGCCGACGGACGTCATCCTCGCTCTGCTGCTTGCCGAGCATTCCCACAAACAGCTTCCTGTCTTCTGGATAGGAAGAGAGGAAGGGGGAGGAAGAGGGGGAAGAAGGAAGGAGGGTGGAAGAGAGGAGAGAACAGACAAATGCTACAGCTGATGGTACCGTTCTGCTGAGCTGAGAGGAAGTTGTGCAACTCAAAACCCCCCCTTTTATCAGCAGTCTGCTGTGTTGAGCCTACGCTGCCGCTGCTTCTGTTGTTGTTGTTGTTATTGTTGTTGATCGTACTGTTATATGGTGTGCCACCCTGCCCTGGTATGAGGGAGATGTATTCCTTTTCCCAGTCAGCTATTCAAGTCTGCGACGGTGACGTTTGATAGATATGATGTTTGGAGTTTAGAGTGGTTTCAGGTAAAGGCAGAAAGACGGCGTGAATATTTTGCGCAGATAGACAATCTGTTAGATCATCTGCAAGCTTAAGACACTGAGTTGAAAGAGAACATGGAACAAGAACACAGTAGTACATTTTCTCATCACTAAAGGAGTAGGATTTATAATAAGCATGAGTAAACTCATGCTCAACGTATTCTATTCAATGATAAAAAAGTAACAAAGTGTCTCTCAAATATGTTGCATGAAGACCAAATGTAAGCCTTTTATTTCAACAATATGCATGTTTAAGGAAATGTTAAAGAATGTAGGATTTAGTGGCGATGTAGTTGAGGACTGTAACCCTCATCCTCCTGTTTCAAGCATGAAGGAGAAACTACAGGCACCATGAAATATGTGAAAAACACAAAAGGCCCTATCTAAAGTCAGTGTTTGGTTTGTCAATTTTGGGCTACTGTAGAGTTATGCCAGACACCGTAGATGAGAACCCGCAGTGTCTGTAGATATGAAAGAATCATTCTTCATGGTAACAAAAAAATAATGATTCTTATTTTTCGAGCTTATTATATATTCTGTAAATAGAGCCCCTGAAAGCTTCCACACTGGACACAGAAGTCAGAGAACAAATATTTTGGAAAATGAAATGATTCTGTGCATTGTCCAGTGTCGGCTGCCCAGAAATAATGGATGTGGAAGTTGTTTGTGGATAATTATTGGCCAAAAGTTGCCAGATTTGTCATCTTTCAACTCAAACAAATTCAACAAATAAGGATCTCAAATAGAGATGGATTCACACAGTTCAACTGCGATGAAGAATTTGTCTTACCACTATTTTGTGCACACACTGCATATTTCTATATACGTTGTATACAAATAAAAAGGGGAAAAAAACACAACCAAAATAACCACAACAGTTACCTATTGCTTTCACAGCCCAGTGAACAACTTTTTGTAGAATGAATGTAAAACATTTTTATGATGAAAGCTACAAGATGGAGTTTAATTAGCAGAATAGATTGCCTCAATTGTTGTGTCTGTGTCAATATTAGAAAAATGTAGCTAAAAATGAATGGAGAGGGGATGGCCATTTATTTCTGAACATTTTAAGGATAGTCCATCAGTAAGGAAGGTCAGGGGTAAGTGGTCAAGGAAAGTTAAGTTAAAATGGGTGCGCATTGTACAGTCTAAATGTTGGCTAGATCAAGTGTGATTTACCAACTAGGCTGATGATGAGTTCTGACTTATCCCAATTTCCTAGCCGATACTCAACTGGAGTACAATTTTTCAGGCGCAGCTATATACCTCCTACATATACCTCCATCTCCTATCTCTCTTTATATAAATATCTTCACTGCTACTGGCTATCATAGTTAGTTCCTTATCTCCAGAGGGGGGCACTCTGGCACAAACGTACGTGCTCTATACCACGAAATATACCTCTATATTCTGGCGAGTCAGAAAGCTAGATTTTTCTAATTAATCTTCCCAGTGCCCTGGCATTAGATAGAGCATTCATCTTCTTTACATCTTTTACATTATGCATCCCCTATTCCACTGTGTTGTTGAATGAAATGGCTGCTAGCAAGAACCTATCGCCAGAACTGATGGAAAGTGGCAGGAAGAGGAAGAAGAGTTTATTGGAAATGACATTGTTGATCTTCAGTGTGAGTCATTTGACTGGTAGGGAGCGGGCGAGGAGCGGAGGGCGAGAGCATCACCTGGGCCTCGACAGATGTGACGCCTCCTGTACCTGCCAGGCCCCATTAGACGCAGCTGTTCTAAAAATAAAGCACCAGGGCTTCCTTTTTGCAGCGGGGGAAATCGGATCCTGTTCCATTCCTGTAAAGTTCAAATGAGACACGTGCCTGCTACCCGCTTGGCCACACAAATGAACACCTGCATAATCAATAAGGCCATGCTGCCTGGTTGCTACTGCTGGTGTTGTAGCTGGTGTCAGTCCATGTTCTCGTAGTCACGCCTCACACAGCAGGAATTCTCAAACCCGCCAGCTGAGCCTAGTAATACTGCTCATTACTATTTCTCCTCCCTGGGAGCTCCAGGGTTGGAAGTGAACAAGAACCATGAGGAGATCACCACAGAGACAGCCACTTATACTGTCGACGAAATAGCGACACAAGGACAGACATCTAGCTGGATATTGGGCTTCAGCGGAGAAGCTGCATAGCTGTAAAGTCAGCCCTGAACAGGTGTTAGAGAGAAATGAGCATGACCCCTGTCCATGGCAGAAAAGGTGAAACCTGAAATGAGGCAATAGCCCGTCAAGAGCGCACGTGACTTTATCTTCATTGTCCCTCCATCTTTCACATTTTCACTGAGGTGTCACTGTTACAACTTAAATGGGCAGAGAGCAGTTTTTACAGGCCTCCTGCAGTGTGTTAATGTTTTGGGACAAAAGTCTCATCTCGGTCCTGGCCCGAGGATATCTAATGGCGGCTTTACAAGGCTAATTAACAAGCCATGAGCGAAGTAATGAACTTTCCAAATGTGCTGGCAAACGCAAAAATAAATTACACCCTAGTGAAGGCATTAAAGGAAGTGTGAGTGTACTTGGGAGCCTTCCTTTGGGAGAGCCACGGTGAGAAAATGAATTTGGAGCTGCTATCTTTTCATTGCCTGACCTAAGAGTGTCTCAGTCGGCCCACTGCATGCCCTGGCCAGAGTATAGATTGCTATTAATTAGTCCGCTTTGCACCTGTCTCCATAGCAGCACTTATTGGATTTTGCAAGTTCCAGCTCATCTCCTATGGCCACTGACAAGCATTAAATTGGCATTTTATGAATATGAATACATATCTTGTAATGCACCCTGTGCACAAGGAGATGACTCCATGACTCCAAAGAGTTATCCATTAAAAATGGGGAGAGGATAAAGGGGGGAAAAAAAGAATACTCCTCTAAAATACAGTCATGTATTTGCATTAAGAGAGGTGAGGACCTTCCTATGCAACTGTCTGAGGATAATATAAGTATGACAAAACTCATTGAACTGACTGTTCGACCTCTTTGTACTTCTCTCTCATTGAGAGGGGCTCATCTTATCCCTATAACAGAGCTGAGCCACACAGCTGAAGAACATTTGAGCTCTACAGCACTTCTCTGCTCTACTCTGAAGAGACCTTTGTAATCTGCACTTTCAAACCATGCCACTACTTTAGAATAATAATGTGTGTCTGTGTGTGCAAGTGTGTGTGTGTGTGGTTGTTAGGAAGCCTGGCTACAACATTAGATTTTTTGTTTCATTGCACCCATGATTAATGTATATATCTCCAGAGCATTTCTACTGTATACTTTAAAATGTGATTAGCAGATTCAAGGTTACATAGGCTATTAAAAAAGGGTTTGGGTATATGAAGGTGAATATCAACACATGCTTTGATTTGGCTTGCCATCACATTTTTATATGTTTAATATGCATACAGTACCTTGCAGTATATGTCTATCAATGTTCATTCCATCAATGCCTTTGTGTCTATGTGTGTGAAGGCTATAAAGGGTTATACATGTTTTTTTTTTTTCAGGCCTCAGGCAATGTGCACTCACTTCTTCTCACACAGGAAGTAATCCACACGTTTTCTTTGTTTCCTCCGAGTGCCTCACCTCCTAAATTGAGGTGGGAACAATTGTGTGGAAATGGTTCCATGTCAGTCTCAAGCCATGTCCAAACTGTAGTGGCATGTGGACAGCCCCATTTTATAAATGCAAATAAAAAAAGAAGATCAAAAAAAGTTATCAAAACACTACTGACATCTGACAATTGCTTGTCTCAGGAAGCCTTTTCATTTCAGCGCCCGGTATATTAAAAATTAATGGATTTTGCACAGACGCCATATGCTGTCAAGATTGATGCTCCTCTCCATGGAATAAAGTGCGACTTGTGTTGTAGGCTTCAGTATATGCATATAGATTGTGCTTTTCTTCGTTCCTTTTCTTCTTCATTTGTCTCTATTGCTCAACCTGTATCATTCTCTTTACCCCTTTATTATTATCCCTAACCCTACACTTTCTTTCCAGGCGAAGTATCAGTTACTGTTAGGTCTACTTTTCAAAAGTTGCTTCTTTTGTTTGGCAATAATAGGAATAATCTCTTTATAGAATTACTTTCACACCCCTGTGTTGTGATAAATATATATTTTTCTTCTTTTTTTCACGATTCTATCATTTATTGCCCGCTGGCAGTAGTCAGGGAAGCTTGGTAGTAGTAAGTGTTCAGAAAGCATGGACAGCTGCATCCAACGATAAAAGATGCCTGCTAGGCCGCTGGGTGCATTTCAAATGCAGAGTAATGTTCCAGGCAGCACAACAGAGAAGTTGTGCTTCTTATGGTCTCATTAGAAAAGCCTGATGCCTGTGTGCTGCTGCCTGGGAGGCCCGCCACCAGACCCGCTCACACATGTAGGCGTACACACTATGTGAACAAAGTGTTGGGAAAGACATCTTAACGTTGAGTTAGACTGTTTTTCATCATCTACTGTATGTTCCAGTTGTGTATAGGCAGCAGTCTATTTGGTATCGAAAGGTGCCATTTGCTTTCAGAATAGGCTTTTTAGATAATGAACATTAAACATTTACACAGCATGGAGAGAAAAAGAAAAGAATTCCTTGTTAGCAATCCTCTTTTATTATCTAGCATTGTTATAACTAAGACGAGACACCTCAGGCAAAAACACTGTTTTTCATGCACTGCTCAATTTTGAGATGTCTTGCTTCGTAGTGAAAAGAAAATATGCATTTAAGTGCATACTTTACTACATAATTTTCATCAAGATTTCTCCTAAATTGCTAACAAAAAGTTGTCTTAACATAAGTCATCATCTGGGGACGTTTCATTGTGATATCTATCAGTTATCAAGATATTTATTCACCTGTCATCTCGTGCAAAATGCAAAATACACAATGTATTGTGTATCTGAAATGGCTGTTTTTATCAAAATGTGTTTTTTCTCATACGACTAGAAATCTCTATTTAATAGCACCTACATACACCGAACATTCCAGTTTTATTCCTATCTATAGTGAAAGTTTTTTTGTGATTAAAAAGATACAACTAAAATTCCCTCTGTAAAAACCTTTGAATTTATCTCAACAGAATGGAACAAGAATTTTGAGCGTGGCTCAAAATGTCATGTTCAGATTTCTGTTAATGTCTTATTTGAATATTTTAAATTGAACATTTCAGAAAACGTATACAAAAATGTATTGTCTTTATGGCAGAAATTAACCAGGGAAGGTTTGTGGTATCTATTGTTGAAAAATAAATTACACTTAGATGGGTTTGTACCCTCATTCACTTGTTCCTAGTAATCTGGCATCCCTAAACTTTAACTATGCTACTTTTTGTAGATATATTAATGAATTATATTTTCTTGTGAATAGTGCTGAAAACATTTAATAAATTAATTGATTATTCATTAGATGAGCAATCACTGAAATTCAATGATATTTGGTTAATAAGAAACCCTAATGGTAATTAAGGAAAATAAATGTTAGTTGCAGTCTTAAAATGAATCGAACTGATTAAAATTAAGTGCCATGGATAGTCATGTGTCAGTTGCTACGCATCCACAAATTGAATTGCAGCATATTCTACATACTATTTAAATGTGTCAGATATGGATTTTTATTTCCAATCACATGTGTCTCACATTGTGCAATGACTGGCCTTGAAAATTGCCTACCGTTACCTCTACATCTGTTCAGCTGGTATAATATTTAAAAGTAATGTTGAAGTTTATGGATTGTTGTACTTAACATCATTTGTGCGTATATTAACAAAGTCAGTATGGGGAGTGGGGTGAAGGTTCAAGATAGCAATTCAACACAAAACAACTCCCGATCTCTGCACCACCTGTTGTACATGGTAATGTTAGCAGGCACACCAGGAATGTTTTAAGATCTGGGTTACTTCATGTGCTAGGTTTGCACACGTTCTTAAGTTGTTTCTAACTTCTTTAGAGGTAGTGTATAAGTTTATGAGCAGGGACCTGCTCACAGGGACCTTGCAGTCACCTGCAAATGCAAAAAGCTCCAGAGATATTCATTTTGACCAGGATCAGCAGCATGAGTAAGTACAGGGAATTGTTTTACTTAATATTAATAACACATATTGCTAATCAAGATTTAAGTATCCCATTTACATATTATGCACCCACTCAACCATTTTCCTGGTTAACACTGTTTATATAGTAGTTTTCCTGCTGCAGGACAGCAACAGTAACATGTTTTATATATACATGTAATATAAAGTTAAATATAAAGTTAAAATGTTTAAACTTGATGTACAATTCATTGTCAGTATTCACAGTTGAAGTACAGTGATAAAGTTAATATAGAAAGTGTAATGTAGGTGAGATAAATGTAAAATGACGTGCATGATATATGTGTCTGTTCAGCTGCATTTCTCAGTACCCCCAAGCATACACTTTGCCTTTACACGATGCCTTCAACTACTTAATAAGCCCCATTCTACTTCTAACTCATGTTTAGTTCCTACTCAGCTAACAGAAGTAATTAGACCCCATCCCAGTGACAATGATGTGCAACCACACACTAAACCTTTCTGCTGCTGGTCCCAATCTGATGTATGCAAGTGGATTATCCAGTATAGTGGTGGTAAATGGAATAATCACAGGAGAACAAACATTGAAATTGTCAGTGTATCAGGCACGATGAGAGGATACAGGCTTTGTGTTTGTAAATGCATTACTTATACCACTAGAGCTGTCACATCCATTTACCCAAGGGAGTGGGAGGGGAGCTTTAAACCTTCTGGTATGCATCCTCAAAAACCAACACAGAACAATCAAGGAAACCTGTGAGATATTTCCTGTTGCGGCTCATGTCCAAATATTTTAACTGTTTTTTCTACATTAGAAATATCTTCCCTAATAGCAAGGCTCTGCAAAATAGTAATTTTAATCAGTGCCTTAAAACTTTTAATTAATACCCTGTAATGGTCACTGTTGGAAATCCCTGAATTCCTTTGTCTGTTCATGTGTCCCCATGTCTCCATGTATATTTCCCAGCACACACATATCAACCCACTGCCAGGGTTCTTCTTGACTTTTCATAGTTTTGCACGATCGTGTCCAGAGGCACAGAGGGATCTTTTGGCTTCATTTGCATGTAAAGTGGAGCGTGCTCTTCTGTGGGCGTGAGGTGCCTCCAGACAGCCCCTCCCCTGTGGCCTGCCAGACTGAGCCAGCCAGCAGCCCTCACTCTTTCCTACCTGCTGCGGTGGGGCATGACAGCACAGTGCGCAACATCTTAAGGTCCTGTCAATCTCTTCACTGCCCGACTGGGGTCAACCTTTTGAAGAGCAGCAGGTTGGCAAGGACAAACACGACCCATTCACAAAGACTCCCCTTAACCAGGCAGACAAAAGGCAAAGATATTAAAAAAGGCTCACACAGGGCTGCTGAGTATCAAATGCAGGGACTGCAATGCTCCTGGCACTGTACAAGTATCCTATAAAACAAAAGTATGCAGAGCTAATAAACAAGTAGGGTAAAGAGACTGTGTGCAGACAAATGCACTGAGAGTGGCACTTTGTGAAAAAGTCGATGTTGATGGAGGTTGCCGGGCATTTCGGGAGAGTGTTGAAACCATCTTATCAGAGTTAATAAAAGGAGAGGGTGTTGCTGGCTGACCCATCATCTCTCTTCTCATCAGTGTGGTCGCCAGTCTCACAGCAGTGGCTAGAGGAGTGGGACCTACCTCCAAGATTGTGTTTAGATAATGGCCATCTCCAATCATAGATAATCTGGCCCCATCTTTTCTTCTCAGACACAGCGGCAGACAAGGTCAGGGGGAAAAAGATTCCTGGCGAGGCGAGGAGGAGATAGGGATGGGGCGGCTCTGAGATGATTTACTGCTGAGATTCACTCAGCTGCCTCCATCACCCTCCGTTAACTTTCTCATCCTGTCGTCTCTTCCCCTCTCGCTCTTTTTGTCTTCCATCTCTCACTCTCTCGCATTCCTCTATGGGCCTTGTACTGAATTCCCCACCTCTCTCTATCACTCGCTTCATCTCTCCCTTTGCACTGTAGTGCCAATGAGACAGAAAGTGGGAGAACAAGAAAAAAAAGTGAGACAGAGAGCAAGAGATGTCTACTTTTCCTAATTTCTGCCCCTTTTGAGTTGAAAAAAAAAAGTCTTGAGTTTCAAGTGGAGATATAGTAGTGTGTGTGTTCCTGCACCGACCACAGTGACTGAGCAGAAGACATATGCCTCCATTTTGTCTCAATAACTCTTGAGCTGAAATCATGTTTGATAGAATTGGGCTGAAAGAAAGGGTTTTTAAGCATATCAGATAAATGTGGGGAAGAGGATGATGAGTCAAGGAACAGAAATAGATTTAAAGGCTGTGAAGCTCGTCTTCCGTGTTCCATTCTTTCTTGGTAATCCAAGGAAAAAATAAAATAAGACATGAGTCATTGTAATAGACAGCCAGAGAATCAGCTCTGTGATCCACAATGGCAACCGAGCGTCGTGATTGTGCGATGTTGTGCCTCCCTAGTCATTCTCTGAGCTGATTTTGCTTCTCCTCCTGAACCCCCCCACCCCATATCCCCAGAGAGAGGATGTCTCTCAGGGACACTGTGAACAAAAGAGGGGCTACTAGATTCTCCAAATGGAGTAATGGGCCCTAATGCCTGCACAGGCACGTAATCGAGACCCCTGTGCAAGTTCCCATGACAGATAATTGCTGATGTCTTGGTAGTGATAAATGTGACTCCATTCCAGAGGTGCAAATGTCCTGGTTCAGCCCTGGGTTTGACAATCTAGAGGCCCCAGTGGGATTGGTGTACCTGACGTGATCCTCAGCCTTCCAGCAAATAGTCCCTCGCTACTTTCTCTCCTTTAGTCAACCCTCGCTGGGCTGTCTATTTTCCTTTAACCACAGGCCTTCATAGTAAATCTCATTTCATTGTCAGCCGCGACTGTGGTTTACTTCCCTGGCCTGTCTGCTGACTTCCTGTTGCCATTAACGCTCAATATCTCTGTTGGGGCCTGTCTGCTTGGTCTTATTTCATTCTGTGCTGTGTCCTATCCTGTCCTCCCATATAGAAAGTTCATCTGACAGACTAGCAGGGGCTGTGCCAGCCTAAGAGCCCTCTGTATTTCATTCACACTGCCTGTTCATCTCCCTTCTCTTTCTGCTGAAAAAGAGTAGTAATTGATATTGGGAACCATCCATCCTCCCCTCTTAAGCCCAGAGATCCAATTTATCTTGGTGAGAATGCCGATTGGCTCTTGCCCAGGCCTTGTCGGTCAGAGTTTGCCTGTTTTTAGATGGCCGTTAATTAAAGTGCCGCCATGACAAAAATAAGATCTACATGGGGGTGTGTGTGGCAATAGAAATGGGCCATCTGATTCACACTTGACCACATAAATCAGCGAAGTGGCTCAGTCTAATCTGACCTAGGCAGTCTAAATCACCACTCTGAAATGCAAGCACAGGGCAGACACAGACTGGTCCAATTAGATCCAATTCCACCCATGTAAATCTTTAACTGGCTTAATCTGCATTAACCTCAGTGATGTTAGTCACAAATGGCTACAGAATGATCTAGTCAATCACTATGTCATTCAGACTATAGATGGGATAGAGAGAGGAGACTGCGTGACAGAATCGGTGGGAATGTCAAGGCAGCATTTGAATGCTTTAAACAAAACAGGTTTAATAAAAAAAAACAACTTTTAATAGAAATTGTCTAAATTAACTTGCAGAATTGCACACACTGATGCACATGTCAATGGAGTTCCACTGGAAGTCTCACATCACACACTGAGTATCACTTAATGTGACTATATGATCCCAGTGTAATGCTGGGTAGTACTTTTATTGAGGCAGATAAAAAGGTAGCTAAGTAGACAGCTAGAGAAGTAGGGCGGTAGGTGCATTTATGGTGGCTACAGTACATACTGTGTTGATTTTAGACGAGTGAAACAGCGACTATGTATAATAATCAATTCATTGAGCACTTATTTCTACTCCGTAAATCATAATAATCTCACAAAAATTTAGGAGCGCTTATTAGATTCAACTTAAGTTTGTGCTCTTTGGCTAAGGATACATATGGACAATTTGTTTTTTTAAGCAATTGAAATGCCTTTATTGTCATGACATTATCACATTAGACCTAAAAACATATGCTGTTGTAAATGACCACAACCTCTCGAGGCCACACTCCATCTCCAAATGGAAGACTCAAATTGATGGAATACCACTATAAAATAACTTTTTGTTCTATGAGTTTAGGAATTTGTTTTTGGATCTAACTTGACTATGCCATGACAATAAAGGCAGTTTAATTGTTTAAAAGAGAGTGTCTTGGGGTTTCCTTGTGACCTTTGTGTCCATACTGTATGATACATCTCATTTTGAGAAACTCATACTGTCTCTTACCTACTAAAGTACTAAAGTAATAGCTCTGGGGCTTTATGGTTTCTATAAGTTTGTGTGTTTATGGTGTTTTCCACTGCCTCTTATCTGTAAACAGACTTTAATATCACTCTATAAAGATCAAGGGACAGAGATCTTTTATTTCTTTCTCTTTCTCTTCATGTCTCTCTGTCTTGTCTTTGAACCAGTCCCAGTGACTGTGAACCTGAGACAGCCCCTCTGCTGGCACAGATGGGAAGTCAACAGAAGCAAGTGACCTATATTACGGGCTACTCTACCAACTCCCAGTCTGTCTCAAGTGAGAGTAGAATATTAAGGATTGCGTGTGTTGTGTGCTGTTCCAGTGTATTTGTGTGTTTGTGTATGTGTGTGTGTTTTTTAAGGGGGGTGTGCAACAGAGACCAGGAGAAGGTTAATTACCTCCTCGTCCTTCGCTGTCGGCTGGCTTCACCTGGATGGGCCGGTTCATCTGGAAAAGGGAGAGAGAAGTAGAGGGAGAGAGAGAGAGAAGGAAGAGAAGGGAAATCCCAGGTTAGCACGTAGAAGCAACTGCTACAATATGTGAAGTGGAAAGAGAACAAGTGAAATGTGGCAGTGTTCCTGGTGTTAATGTCCTGAGTTTGTCCTGCTCTGTGAGCTAAATGCAAAAATCAAACAGTGACGATGCCGTAAAAGAGATAAATCTGTGCAGTGCTCCATGCCAGCGTGTTTAATTAATCCAGGGCACTGCCTCTAGAGATGCCTGAATTCCCCTCACAGTTCAGCAGAATTAGCACTTTTCAATGACGGAGCCACACTGGGTGTCAGATGGCACTTGGAGATTAATGCCATTACATCAGCCACTCCCAGCCCCACAGGGAGAGGTCCTTTCAGGCTGGCCCTTGCTCTTCCTGTCCCCTCCTGGCTCCAGACTCCCAGTCACCAGCGATAACCTGCTCATCCCTGACCCTCAGCAATCCCTCTTTCTCTGCCTCCATCCCTTCCTCCTCTCTGCCCAGAAGCCCCTTTGCAACTCACAACCAATATGCCACTGGTCTGGACAGCCAACCCCACCTTGCCCCAGCCTCCGCCTTCTGAAAACTAGTGAGAGTCACCAAACAGCGTAGCTGTGAAACAGCTCGTGAAAGGTTAACAGTAGGGAATCGATAAACAACCTTTGAAGATCCGTTCTATAGTGAGGTGAAAACAAAACGTCGCCAAGCTAACATAAAAAAGCCCTTTTAAAAACTGCCTGCCGTGAATAAAAACTCCCCTGGTTCTTTTTGCTCCCCTGTCTTTGGTTTCATTTTTTCTCACTCCCTGGAGTTTGAATATGAGAACAGAAAAACACTCGAGCTTGTGCTTTCTCTGAAACAGGAATAATATCCCCTCTTTCCTCTGTGAAAAGGGTGTATGTTAAGAGCCACCCTCCAACAACTTTTCTTATTGAGGCTACCCACGCATGTCATATTTGGCATTGTGTTTTATATTTGGAAAAGTGTTTTTTTTCTGGCTTCAGTTGGCAGTGGTCCTATCTTTCTAACTAGGCCATGTGGACAGGTCCAACATGTGAGCGCCAGTGAATGGCACATGGCACTGCCCCCTCAGATCAGTCAGCTAGGGCAGCACAGTGGCTGTTTGGCCCTCAAGCAACGCAGCACTTTGCAACGGTTGACCACAGCCAAATATAAAACTGAGACTGTTGGACATGTATAGACAAGCATATACATGGTGACACCATGAGGATGTAATGCACTTGTCTTTCAATATGCTGTGACGCTACACAACAGCAAGCGAATAAAGCTAAACACACTCATACTATGCACATCATCTCCATCTGGGACTTGGGGTCACATCCTCCCAAATGTACAACAATTGTAATTTCAAAAATGATTAAATATTTTCAAGCTCATACTTTTCTGTTTAATTACAGTCGGGTAGAGGCAATATTCATTGCAATAGCGCAGTGGTGTATCACAAAAGAGGAAGATACTACGCGTGCATGTGTGTGTGTGTTTATGTGTGCACAGACCAGCCTGTAAAAAGAGACAGTGGAGGCAAAAGAAGAAGACAGAAAGCAAAATGATGAGATGCAGGTTTGAGGTGAGCTCACATAACAATATTGTTGGCAGCATGTCTCGTGCTGTATTGAAGTTCATTATTTTAGAGTTTGTCTGGGGCGGGAAAAAAAAAGTTTGTAAAACTTGCAGGCAACCTGCATATCGCTAGCTGTTGTCCTGAATTCTCTGTCTCTTTTTTCAGTTACATTGGTGATGCTCGATAATCATGAAGCTGGTTATCACCTGTCTTGTTAACACAGGGGGTTTTCAGCTACAAGTGGAAGAGGCAGTTTTAACCGCTATGTTACAAGCCATATAATCAGAACCATGATTGAAGTATTGAGATGAGATAAAAGGCTCTGGTGATAGAACCTACAGGAAAAAAATGCTTGCAGTGACAATTAAAACTGATATTCATCGAAACAAAATGTAAAGAATATAATCGCATCACTAGAACATAATAAGAAGCTTTAGGGAAAAAAAAGAAATCATTTCCATATTATTTATAAATAATCATTTTGAGCCTTGTTGCAATATGCTGTATGTAAAGGAACATCCATGTATCTATTAGTCCTTGTTAGTTGCCATTTTATTGGCTGAAGATAACTTTTGTCAGGATCCTGTAGGACTATCATTGATCATATTGGTCCATGTTCGGGCTATTGACATATTTTGATATGACACTGTTAATCTGCTCCAGCAGGCCATGCAGGGAAAACCAAACATACCGTATTATAATGTGATAATGACATATTAGAATATGTGCAATCAGCACCCACTGAATGCCCCAGTGTCTGAATGAAGACTTCACACTCGACTCAGACGCAGCTGCAGGTGCAGGTACAATCATGGCCATACATATGGACCTGGGCACACACTTGTCTCAATGCATAAACGCTAACTGTAACTTATTCGTTGAATATGCAAAAACTGAGGCAAAGATCGATTGAGCCTTTCCGTTGTAGACACTAACAAACAAAAGCAATCCTCTCATTAATCACTTACTTGAATTAGATCTTGCTCACACATTTTCTCTGGTAGTGTAGTTTTTTAAGGTATGCTGCTTTGCGGTTATAATGACCATGTATTTGTTAAGCGTTTATCAACTGGAATACAAAAGCGATGTACTCTGCACCTGTCAGTGTCTGAGGAGTTGAAGCATTACGGAGAAAAACACTCACCTGCTGACTCACTGTTAGTCTGTTAGTCTCTGTATAAACGTCATTCAAACGGCAACAGCAAAATTCTAACATATTTGTGTCCTTTGACAATTAATAGATTTCATTAAAAGTAAAGCAGAGAGTTCATTTCATTGTTAGCTCAGATGTTTGAGCTACAGTATTACCGTGTGTCAGGGACTGGCTTACCAAGGCTCTGGGAGAACTGAGTACACATAGAGTCCTGTTGGTTTGTGTTTATAGTGTGGATCAAGGGCTAAAGGGATGCTTAACATTATTATTATCATCTTTGTATGGCCTTACACAGCTAGACAGGGACAGTTTAATTTGACTATTTCCAGCCATCAATATTGCACTGAATATGTTTACATGTGAATCTAAGGTAAAGTTCAAGTAGGATGAGGCATTGATGTATGTGAGTGTGCGGTAGAGAGAATTAAGGTCACTTGGAGCATTGTAAGCAGTAAGTTAAGGTGTGTTCTGTGTACACATTGTAAGTGTGTGTGTGTGTGTGTGACTGCGTCTTGACAGCAGCATGAGTTGGGGCCAGAATTTGTCTCACATAAGAGGTTTAAGGTAGTCTGAAGTCCCAAGATCCCTGTCGAGTGATCAGTCAGCTTCCAGGTCTTAAACAGCAGCTATTGGTCAGGAGGCTTCATTAGTAGCCCCTGAGCCATTGCAGCAACAAGAGTCATTAGACAACCCAAAAGTACACTTGGGGTTGCTAGGCAACCAAGCGGAGGTGGCCGGCAGGCAGGCAAGGAAAGCTGGCTGTTGGTCTGCGGGCTGTTAGCCAACCAATTGGCACTCCTTTCTTTCTTCTTTTTTTCCTTTACTTGGTCCAAGGAGGTCATAGCGAGAGGGGAGGAAAAAAAGATTTCTCAACTCCCACCTTCCAGCATGTCCCACTTTCATGTCCCTTTTTGGTGTGTGACAATAAGTTTTCAGAGCGAGTCTGCCGCAACTTCTGCTCCAGCTTCCTGCCAAATTATGGAGTTCAGTTTGATGCCAAACTATGAAGTTGTGAGTAGCATTCACATGCATATGGCAGTAGTTAAGATGTCTGCTTCTTTGAGCTACTTTATGGTGTCCTTTACATACATTTTCATGTGCAAAGACAAGGAATGTTTCTAGCACAGAAATCCTTCCCTTTACTTTTATCCTCTCTCTCTCTCTCTCTGTCTCCCTTCTTGTCTCTCTTCTCTCTCTCACTGTCGTACACACACACACACACACACACACACGCACAGTGGCACAAAAAGTCTAGGGGCTCAATAACAGCAGGTGGCTTAGGTGACATTTTAATCCCTTATTACTGAGTGCAGGATTAGCCAACAGATCAAGGCAGAGTTAATTATATGAATTCATCAGAGGCTGGGCGAAGAGGCAGTCTGCTATCCCCCAGGGCCAAGACCCTCCCCCACCCCACCACCCACCCTTTTGTGCACGCTCACACATACTGTATGCACACACACACACACACACACACACACACACACACACTAAGGAAGAGGGCAAGTGACATTCTGTCTGTCTAGAAAGCTAGCTAGTTTTTTATTAGCAATGCACTGGCAGAAAGCTAAGATAACACATACAGTGGAACCTCCAGAGATGCTGTAAGACAAATGACATCTACTCCCGTCCCATTGGGCCCTGCAAAATGAACTGCATAGACATTGGAGAGGAAGACTACAGGCTTTTTCATCCTGCAGACGTGTGGCTGCCGAGGCTGAAAGGAGTTCAACACCCCCCCGTCTTACTTTATCTTTGTCTCTCTCTGCCCCTTTGGCCTCCAAAACCAATATGCTTCCCACCACAGCCCCTTAATGGGTTGATCAATGCTGACAAATAGGCAGCTCATGCTGTCTTGCCTGGGAACTCAGCTCTGTGCCTGTGTGCTGCTGCACTTAGAGAGGCCATCTCTCTTTCTCCTCATCTCTCGCTTTTTCTGTCTCTCTCCTTCTTTCACTTATTTCCCCCTCCTTCATGCTCTATTTCCTTTATGTCTATACATTCATTTTTTTTTTCTTTGTTCTAATCTCCAGAGGCAAATCTATATTTTTCATTCCATTATGATGAATAAAAGTCAGCTGAAGTCACGGAGGGGTGGAAAACCAACTGTGTGGAAGAGAGGAACTTGCTTACATTTTCCAGGAGAGGACTGTGTCTAAGTTTCAGACCATATGTCTGTCTCTCTCGTGTGTGTATGTGTGTGTTTGTGTGTGTGTGTGTTTGTGTGTGCATGCATTCCAGTCCATCTATCTTTGGCTAGTCTGTCTGACTGATAACAGTGCAGTGGAGAGAAAGAGAGACAAGGACACTGCTGGCCTTTGACAGGTTTGACCATGCTTTGTGAATACCACTGCTTACAAAGCAAGCAAGGAGAAACGCTACCAACCAGACACTCTAAATACAGAAAAATGTTCTCTCAGAACCATGACAAAAGTATGAGCACTTTGTCCACTGTTGAGTATCTTTGGCTGTAACTCTTACATCCATTCCTATTCAGATTACTAGCATTATTCCGTGTGAAGACAAACCTTAGTGAGTAAAGTGACATAAATTGAAATGGGTTCCGTATTTTGCAACTATATGTTAGCTGTTACCTTGTTCTTGTTCTCTTCTTCATTCACTAAACAAGCTTGGAACATTATTACTTATTAATGAGTACAGTTTAATTAGTATGATTACTATTACTACACTATGAATACTTAACACATATGCTTGTCAAAGACATACATACATAATGCTGACGTCTTCTAAATAGTGAGCACTGGCCTCAAACCAACTCACTCAGAAAAGCAGTGAGCTAAATGCATAAAATGAAAGCTATTTCCAAACCATGATTTAACAAGGCTGTAATGAAAATTAGCTCAGCCATATTGGGCCCTGTTTTAACTACACATTTACAACAATCTGCTCAGGTGTCGTGTCATGTGCTCGACTGCTATTTTTGTTTTTCATTGAGCATTCAAGCTCGACAGGTGTGTTGGGTGAAGTGGGAAATTAATAGGGGAGGTGTGGTGATGAATTGTTACCTTCTCAGCGTCACATTACTCATCTCATAAGTTTTAAACAGCTCTGCCAATCACAGTGGCATATGAAGAATATAGTTCACCAAATGAAGAACAAAGAAGAAAAATATTCTTGTCCAGGAGGTGCAAAGTTTCAAAGGCACATTTATGTAGTTTGTCTACATAGATACAATGCCAATTGCAGAAGATGAACCTGTCTATAATTTTTTTTATTGTATTTCTGGAGATACTGAACATCTGGTCACTATTTTTTCCATCTGTATTAATGCATTGTTTTATTTTGAAAGAGACACTGATTCATTTTATGTGCAGTGTAACTCTGGAGTGCAGTAAAATGAGTACAATAAACGTACAAACTAAAGAAACATTGGCATTTTGGTTGCCTTTAGTTTATTCTACTTAAGAAATTAATAAAGTTTGACTCAATTAGTTTTGGCTGCATCTACGTGCAACAACAAAGCCACCACTGCCAAAGCTGTGATTGAGCATTACTCTGTCTGAGCCTTGCATAAACTCACAATTCCCCCAAATAATCCTGTTTACATGACTTCCCCCAGAGAATCGTGGAAATGTTGTTTTTTTTCTTCCAAAACAATTAACTTGTTTTCTGACTCACTGTCAAATTGAACTGAAACGGTTCCATACATGTTTCTGCTCTACCACATCATGTTGTTCATCACAGCTACAGATAATCTCTGCTGTAATTTGAAAATAGTACCACTTTTAGGAGACCTGTTGAAATAGAGGCATTGCTATGTGCTGTCATTGGTCTTTTTTTTTTTTTTTTTTTTAATGAAAGCTAACTGGACAAATTTATTCAGAAGCAATGACCTTTTCACAGTGCAATGTTACAACCAAATAACTACATACAAAAAACAATAATGATAGCAGTTAATTAATTTCTCCTTGCTGTTGTTTCAATCAGCTCCTTTAATTTCATCTCTCAAATCAAGCCTGGTCGTCTAGTTTTCAAGTCATCAGTTACCATTCTCTTGTTAAGCCATCCATTGTTTGATACCTCTCATTATCGTTCTGTGTTTTTTTGTTTGTCGGTGAATTCATTGGAGCTGTTGATGCTATTTACAACCTTTTAAGCTCAATTAAAGATGTTTATTGCAGACAGACTTTTCTTCAATAGCCAGCAAGAAAGCCAGTTGTTGAGACAAAGAAATGCCATTGCAAAAGAAAATACAAGGATGCTAAGACCCTTTGACCATTGTACAAGCATAATATGTGTGCCCCTGACTGTTGTCAATTATTATTAGTGCCTTTGGAGGTTAAGGGAATTAAGAGTCTTGCATTGACTGAAATTGGCAGGTCTGTCAATACTCACTTTAAAGTGTCAGGGTAAGCTTATAATTGGTTTAACTGTTTTTTGTTAGTTTTTTGTGTGTTTTTATCTCAGGTAAAACATTTTACCCGAGCCTGTATTGCAAAAAATTAAAGGGAAATGATAAATACAAACAAAGAGAAAATTCCTTAATGAAATGGCACTGAGATTTGATCCTTTATGCATTCAAGATCTATTCCGGTAATGTCATCTTTTTTTTCCCCCTCCTTCACATAAAAAACACAGCACTTTGAAATACAATTATCTCACTATAGGCCTATCTCACTGCCAAGCAACTTCCCAGATTCTGCACAGCCTGTACTGTACCAGCCCAAATTACTGCTTCCATCACCCATCGCTCACACGTCAGGACATCCTGCCCCTCATTTCTGTGTGGAAGGGAAACAGGGCCAGCACAGCAGGAATGAGTCTTTCTCTCAAATTGGTGTGTGAGTTCACAGCAGCCTCCCTGTGAGGCCAGCGAGTCAGGAGAGGTTGTGCCTGCCGTGTATTGGAGGAGATGGGTTAGAGCTGGAGTGATCACACACTGCCTGTCTCCCTCGAAAACACATGAAGGAGGGCTGTGTCTGCCTCAGTGTGAAGAAGAAGGAGAAGGGGGCGCTGACAGCTCAGTAGAGGGTGGCTGGCGGCCTATTTTTAGCTCTGAGCCCGAGCTCCTATTTAAAGACTAGGTACTGGGGGTCGGTTTGGGAAGGGGGGGCAACAGCCAAAAAAAAATTGTGCTCGTATCAAGCTAACACAGTATTCCCTGAGTGTTTCTGCAGCGTCATAGGGGAACATCTCTGTGTTTGTGTTTTGTCTCTGTAATCTCTGTCCCATTCTCCATAATTACCTGGCAATTGATTCCCCCTGGAGCAGGATTTTGGCTTTTAATTTGTCTCTATGAATCTGGTATTGGCTGTTTGGTCCTCTGAGAGGCCCAGCTGAACATCTGAACCAATCTATACTGCCCCACCCTGCTTGGCCCAGTCCAACCCAATCTAGTCTTGGGGACTGTAGCCCAGCCTACATTCATAATAGCCCTATTCTTCCTTCCTATTTTTATTTTTACTCTACCGGTACCCAGCAGGCCTGCTCTCGAGGTGGGACAGAGGCAGACAGAGACAGAAAGTGGATGAGAAATCGAGCCATCATGTTATCCTCTGCTCCATAAAGCCTCTGTTCTTCCTCTGACTGTAGATGGATTGCTGTGTAGATCACTGCAACCAATGGCCAGTGCACTATATTATATTTATTGCCCCCTTTTTTCCTCCCTATCTCCCTCCCTCCTATTCACGTGGATATGGAGGAGAGGGGGGTTGAAAGAAGGACAGGGGGAGTCAGGGTAGAGGTGCATCAGGGGGAAGAGGAGGGGGTGACGATTCGACACAGTGAGACAAGACTAACAAATTAGTCAAAGTGACAGGGAGTTTTATGAGGTCTGCTCTTGTGAGGCGACTACTGCTCTCTCCTCTCTCTCGCTCTCTCTTTTTCTCTGGGCTGCAGGGACACCGTGGCAGTGTGTGTGTGTGTGTGTGTGTGTGGGTGTGTGTGCGTGTGTGCGGCACATATTTGTGCATTTGAAACGGAAAATAGTGAAGGAGGTAGTGGAATTAGAAAGGAGAAATGAGTGTATCAGATGGGAGGAATAATGGATGCAAGAGTTTGAGGGATTAGGCAACAAGAAGGCAGATGTTCAGCTTTACTCTTGCACTTCATTTTGCATGTCATGATATAACACTCTTAACATTTATCTTCAGTTTTAACATATTGAAGTTGGAGTAGAAGTATTTATGAAGCGATTATATCACTTCTTCATGCTAAAAGGCTGAAGCTTTAACTTAAGTACCTGGATGTCTCGTATAACTACTTTTTTAATTTCTCTCTGTAAAGTCATATTCAGTATGACATGTATGTTGAGCTCTATTATGAAAGAAGATATTCTGTGGAACTATTTCAGACAAGGGTGAATGTGTGTTTGTGTGTGCGTTTGTGTGTGTGTGTGTGTGTGTGTGTGTGTGTGTGTGTGTGTGTGTGTGTGTGTGTGTGTGTGTATGAAATCTTTGCACACAATAAAACAATCCAAGTTGATACACACACACCGCTGCCAATGCACACACCCAAACACAGAAGGTTAAATGCCCAGACCTGAGCCCTGCACACAAACAAAAAGCCAGAGCATGAATCGCAACAATAACCTGGTGCCTCGGCAGGAGCATCTATCACTCCACAAGGCCACAGTACAAATGTTTCAGAGCCAGGCTGGGGAAACAGCTAAAGTGGCTTACAGTATAAAGAGGAATGGGAGAATAATAATAAGTGGAAGGTAATGACACACCATGCATCTGTCAGATTTATGAGTGTATATCCTGCTCTGCTCCTCTCATATACCTGGCAGCAGGGTCGGCGCCCCAGCCCGTACACACCACAATGCTGATGAGAGGAGTCAGCGGTGAGCAATCACAGAGCACAGAACGAAGGGGAGAATGGAGCTGGACTCGCTCCGCTATGGGCAATGACAACATTCAACAACTGAGCAATAAAAGGCCCACAACACACACACACACAGATTAACACACATTAGACGGCCTGCAAAAATAGGTGAAAAGCAGCATGTTGATGTGCTCAGAGGAGGCAGCCTGTGAATCATATATTTGAATAAATAGATAAACAGATACATAATGTTTATTGATTTATAATAATGTTTAAAAACAAATGGCAGCATTCCACAGTGGTAATGGACTTTTTTTTTCATCAGACTGCATGATCTTCACTTCCAGGTTAAATGCTTTAAAATGCAGTATTGCAACAGGGAGGAGAAAAGCATGCTACAGTGTAAGTAAAAATTCAAAATGTTTTACGTAGTAGGTAATGCATTAACTGTATTTAGAATGCACACAATCAACACAATTTTGGTGAGAGATGTTAAAACTGTATTTGTTCGTCCATAATATGTCTAATGTAGCCAAAGTCTGATGACTGATCCTTAAACTGCAATTTGTTTATACAAAGGTTATACTGGGTCAGATTTGTGCATTTATGGCATTTGTTTTGTTGTATGAATTTTATGAATAGACTGCTTTGTCTTTCCATGGTAGTAAAGATTACATTATTTGAAGATTTTACATTTGGTGACTGTACTTTGCGGTCGCAGCCTTGGATGACTTTGTACAAGTCGTTTCTTTCATTGTTAGTAAAGTCATTTTGTTTTAAATTGACTTTGGACATTGACATATGTATTAATTTAAAAAAGCCTGATGAAAAAAAAACATTGTAATTTAATATATTGTACGAATTCACATGATTCACTAAGTATCACATTACCATCAACACACACAGAAAGACCCTGGCAGTCAACAACAGAGCATACACCCTGAAAGCAAGTGACAGTATGATCACACACACACATATACGCACACACACACACACACACACACACACACACACACACACACACACACTCACACACACACACACACTTTTATCATCACAATCTTATATACATTCACATACAAATAAACAGTGTACATAAACACATTAAGCAACCTGCCAGTAAGACAACATATGCCTCATATCACATCAGATTAGATCAACCCTGTATGATCTTAAAAGAATTCCCAGTAAGACCGCAACAAGAACTGACTTACACCATTACACATGTGTCAGACACACATTGCGTAGGTAGTGTTGGGGTTAATAATGTACACATGCTCATGTGTTTACCTAAGAGAGGATGTCATCACACTGACAGCTCTCCCCTTTGTAGCAGGTGCATGTGCAAATTGCCTTAAAACAGCAGAACCAGGTGGCATTCCATATAAAGCAAGTCAAACAGGTGCCTGAATTTATTAAAATGAAAGAAAATTAAAAAATCACAACCTCAACAGCAGAAAAATATCTGCAGTGCACGTTTCTGTTAGAAATGGTTTGGTTCATCCAGTGGTAACGAAACTGCCTTTAAAAATAAACTCTTTTTTTTGTTTGTTTTATAATAATTTCTGTCTTTTATTGTTTTTGTTGAACAATTAACATATGTTTTCGATAGAGTTTTGTTGTTAAGATTTTTGTCTTTGCTGTTTTGTTATCACCACTAATTAGGTCTTAGTTTTAGCTATTTCTAGGGAGACAAAAATCCTTGAACACTTTAACAGATTAACATTTGTTTTGTTATCATTTTGGGTATAGGTTTAAGATATTATTTCATACCATACTCACAAACACACAGGCTGTTGATAATAATATGTATAAGTACATACAGTCACTCATTATGCACGAGACAACACACACAAAGGAACAATGGATGGATTCATAAACCTGTCCACAAACCCACACTCACTGGCTGCTGATAGTACTGGAAGGCATGAGCATGAAGATGCTCATCAAACAGACACTATCGTAGTTAAATGGTCTCAATACATAGCAGAACAAACACACAAATAAGATAGTAATAATAATGGAACACAAGATGTATTATTTTAATGAGAAAGAAGACACAAATGCAGGCATGTAGATAACCAGCAGCACGGTGACATACACACTAATATATGCTTGCTTAGTATCAAAGAAATGCATACACCCATGCACACGCGCACACAAATACACACACACATATGCTGGCAGACTTGTGCAGAGATGCCTTCAGACACATACTAGCACACACACAGAACCTCACAGCTCTGCAAGTGTGTTTCAAGACGCCGTTAGCACAGAAGGCTGTTTGTGAAAATGATCACATCAATCGAAGTGATAGATAAAAGACTGGGAGCAATTGATAAAGTGCCACAATTATTTGGAAGATGAATGGCTGAATTTGCTTTTGAAATTGGACTGGATCTCAGTGCAATGGAACAGAACTCATCATCATCAATGAGCCTGCCATTAGATTGCTTTCTGTCACAGCCCAATATCAGCCCGGACAATTGGATCCATCTGCCAAATGGGATCAAATAGACCTACTCACACAACATCAGAGGTGATGTATAGTGACCATGTGTAAAACATATTATATTGCAAATGCACAATACATCATTGTGTATGTTGTTGTGTGTGCTTGGGTGTAACGTTAGCCATCACCGCGTACAAGTATGCCCAATAGAAATGATTTGAGATACATTAAATGAACGAGTACGACATGAAGGGAAATTATAGCACAAGCAATACAGGGGGGGAAAAAACATGATGCTTAAATGCCACAAATGAACCCATCAATTCATATAATGTGTGTGAGATGATTATAAAGAATAGGTACAGAGGTACAGTGTGAATAGCTTGGGATAGATGTGCAGTAAAAGGCGGGCTTTAACTGTGGTGAGAAAGGAACCATTTTTTCACATCTTCCAACAACAGGATATTTTTCTTTTATTATTATTATTTAAAAGAATATTTGCAAAGTTGCAACTCATAAAACTTGCACTATCCTATCACATAATTTATTTAAGCCTATAAATCCTTTGGCTTTTGCAGTTATATGCCTCATAATGATGCATTGGTTAACACGGCCTGAATATTTGAGCCACATAAAAATGGTAATAGATTAAACCAGGGGAGGGTATAGAGCTGCTGGTGTGTGTGTGTTTGCGACTGTGTGTGTGTGTGTGTGTGAGTGGAGCTATCAGTAAAGAAGTATTACTGCAGCTTACAGGCCTTAGCGAACAGAAGGGAGCAATGCACTGTATCTTCCCTGCATATACATGCATAAAGCAACAGAAGAGGGACAAACACAGCAGGGGGCTGGAAGGAAACACACTAAGTAATGTATTGTGCTGAGAGGGAAGTGACAGGGGTCTGACGATTCAGAGGAAGCGTGTAAATGTGCCGCTATTAAGGGAGAGGATGCCTGAATGATTGTTTATGGCCTTAGCTCTGCCCAGAGAAAAACATCTTTGCACCTAACATTAGTTATTTACCTTTTCACCAATACAGTGTCCTGGGTATCTTTTGCCTCTACTACATCTTATTCACATTCACTATAAACCACACATATCTACCTGTGTATGTTACATATGTATATGATGTAATATGTCAGTGATGATGACACTGTAGTTTTGGCCTTTACTTGCTGTATTTTTTTTAGTATCTTGGCGGTTCAAGGACCAAACACTAATTACTAGACTTACATTATCGCCATATATTTACACTACTCTGTATTTATATACTGTATATCCTTTATTTTTATCCTTATCCTTATTATTATATTTATCCTTATCCTTATTATCCTCCATAACAACCTCATTACAAAGAAATAAGAATTTATTTCATTGTGTTGGATTCTTTGGTATTTTATTCTGTTGTATTCTAGGGTTGTATCTAGGGTAGCTAAGGTGAAGGCTGGCTGTCTCTGTCTCAAGCAGTGACAGGCAAAACTTAACTGAAATGTAATTAAACTTTTCCAAACACAGACACACACTCATACAGACGCCTACACTGTACCTTTTTCTACCCACATTTGCAATAAAATGAGCTTCTTTCTGCTTGTCTGTGAGGGAGTATGTGTACGCTGCATCCTGATATACCCTTCACCATCACATCCTGCCTTTTTTTTTTTTTATAGTCTCATTGTCAAACTCAAGCACACAAAAATGCCCACACACACCCACACACAGACAGACATGCAGGCATGCATGCGCACATGCACTCATCGCCCCACACACATACACACATTGTTCCTGTACGGTCAGTGTCTGGGGGAGCTCTGTAGGGACCTGTGCTGTCAGAGAGCAGACCACAGAGCGTCCCTGGTCTCTGCTCCACCTGCTGTGACAGCTAATTAGGCCTGGCCACAAAGGCTGGCCTGTCTGGGTGCTGGAGTGGGTGTCGTGGCATGGCATGGCAGGGCATGGCATAGGATGCCATGGGGATAGCGCGGCCAGCTGATAAGGTGCCCTGCCATGTTGTCCAGGGACATGCTTAACCCGGGAACACCCACGACCACAGTGGTGTGTTCTTGTCTTTGTTAGGCCCCCCTTCAGTCATTAATTACGCTCACGCACTTCTATTAGTCCTCCATTTAGTCTAATCAACAAGCAGGGCCCTCCACTGACATCATTAGCTCTTATAACAAGCAGCAGCATTTGGGGAGGGGGCCCTTCAGAGCCCTTTGTGAACATTAACCCTTCCTCAGTAGTAATGAGCCATTCTTATCTTGTGGGGCACCTCAGGGCCTTTTGTCCCGCTCCTGTTGTCCGACACCCCCTAGCCTGTTCTTCTTGCACTGCTGTCATTAGGAGACAGCAGCAGCTAGCACCAAAGCTGTGGTCGCTCCAGGCAGACAAGGAAGCTTAAATAGCATGGCAGGAAGTTAACACTGCAAGGGGGCAATGTATTTTTGGGAGGGTTGGGGATCAAAGGAACTGAGGAAATGGGATGAGACAGGGCAGTCCTTTGGGTGTGTGTGTGTTTTCTTAGAGTGTGTGTGACTCATACTAGATATGAGGAAAGGAAGGAAACACAGGTTGGAGATGATGACAGGGAGCTCAGCCGTTTGCCTGGACCAGCAGGGAGCATGGGAAAGGGAGAGCGGCCCCCTGAGCGACTGCACAGCCTCCTGGGGTTTGAGCTGCTGTTTGGACGTAAAATTAAAAACAAACAAACACACACAGACACACACACACACACACACACACACACATACATGCACAACCATAAACACAGGGACTGTGCTAAACTTTGCCAGTTGTCCTCAAGAAATAAACATGCCTAACTTGCTTAAAAGTGTACCGCATGTCATCACACCAACACACACATATGTTTGTGTCTGTGATCCAGAATAACTCGTACAGTGTGTGACTTTTTTTGTCTCACTGTTGTAAAGCAGGAGTCACACATGCTTCCACACACTGTGCGGGTGCTGGTACTCCACCCTCCATATTGTGCTACGTATTACATAGATTCACACCTGAACACACATCTAACTCATGTTATATAACATATGACTGCGTATTTGTGTGTAATTAATGCTCACACATATACATGCTTTCCATTTTGTAACATCTGTCACAAACGGTTGCATGTGTTTCTATTTGCAAGGTGGAATAAATCACCACCCGATCAAACTGTGTGTGTGACACAATTTAGCATCCACAACACTTATTCAAATGTCTCATGTCCCTTCTATTTGCTGCAGCTGCATCAACTTGTCTACCCTGTTTGTATGTGTAAAAACAGACAGGGACAGTGCTGCTCTATGTGGCAATTTGGATGTTGTCGTTCAAAAACCACAGACAGAGGTATCGAGATAAGTCATGTGGGCAAGTTGTTTGCCGCGCAGCGCCAAAAAAATACACAATTGCACATGCTTAATGGGCAAGGAAGCAGGACGCAAGATTAATTTTTTTTCAGTGTACTGTATGTACTTGGCAGGCAGCTTTCATTAGAATAAATGAGGCACCATGTTTGAATACCTCATCCATTGTTTAATACATCCATGGTAACTAATCACCTGTGGAGTATAGCTGGGAGCAAAGAACTTAACAATCCTAGCCAGCTTTACGGACCAAAGACCACGTTCAATAATTCACCAGATGAGAACTGTGGACTACGCTAAAAGTAAGCAGAATGGGTGAGAAAAGTACAACAAAGTCAGAGAAACCTTCATTAGGCTCATGTGCGCTGCTTCAAGTTGACTCTGAAGGCACAATCCTAGCCAATTACTGCATCCCAAAACTTGTGCTCAGGGCAATGGGTAGCTCTCTCTGTTCTTTACTTATTAATCCCTGCCAGGCCTGCTGTATGGTGTCCTGATTGACTGTTCATAGTTAAAAATTTATGTCCTTTCATTGTCTTCCTCTGTCTCGTTCACCTTCCGTGTAACCATTGCTGACCAGTAACTGCATTTTCCAGTCTCCTAAGCTGTAAGTTAGAAGGGTATGCATGCACCACTGCTCTCTGCGGGCTATTGAGGCTGAATTGTGTGAAACAAGGCTTTAAAGTCGTAGCTGAAAAATGAAGCCCTGTTGCTGAATGCTATGTGACACAAGCTGGCTGTGCAACTTTGAAGTGCAAGACATTTTAAAGATGTTGGTAATGGCTAAAACATAACGTTTCCACCTGCAACAAAAGATTATCAGAGTAAACACAGAAAGCTGCAGAAGAGTTTTCAGAAAAAGAAACTGTAGTGCACTCTGTACAATACTGAAATATGTTAGCAAACCTCTGTTTGTTTGTTTGTTTGTTTGTTTTATTCATTTGTTGGCTCATCTTGCTCATTTGCAAACCCACAACAAACAAGCATATGCACACATTCAATCATGCATGCACACGTGTAATTTGTGTCAAGAGAGATTTGGTATGAAAAGGGTTAATACACTATTTTCTAGCTCTTATCGGTGCTTGTAAAAGGATAAGGAGAGGAAAAGTGAGAGATACAGGGAGGGGGGAGCGAGAAAATGCCATTTGGGGGGAGAGCCAAGTGGGTTTGCTAAACGAGTGGATTCTTATGCAAATACATGCTAATTTATGCGCACAAGGCAGTGGCAGCGCCTGAGGCTGCTTTGATTGGCAGTTGCAGGTCTGTGTGTGCTGAGGAGGGACGCTTGGCTCCAGGTGCTTCTGTAAAGTTGAGCACGGCTGCCTCTCCATGTTCTACATGCTCTGGATCCACCAACTGCACATGTCTGTAGTCTAGCCTCTCCACCGGACTAGTCCCAGTAACCAGCAGGGCTCCCATCCAAAAAACTCTCCACACACCAAGAGCTCAGCTCAGCCAGCTTCAATTCCTCCATGGCTGGAAGCAGCCAGGGCATCATTATAAAATCAATGCCCTAGCTTCATCTTGCCTGGCTGTGTGTGTGTGTGTGTGTGTGTGTGTGTGTGCGTGTGTATGTGAGCAGAAGGGGCAGCGTTCTGGGCTTGTTTGTGTTGATTCTAGGGGGTGTTGGTGAGTGGCAGAACAGCAGAGGCGCCGATGCAATGCTCTCCACGCTCACTAATGGGCTGACAGAGAGGCTCTAGGTCAGGGCCTCCCATTACTTCGGGAGGCAAACTGGCTAAATGAATAGGAACCTGGACCTAGCTACCACCCAGAGGAAATGTAAATGCCATTTGTTTCTGTGGCAAGGTGTTGTCATGCAGAGCAGTGGTACATCTTGATAATGTAAACATAAATTCCTGAATACGGTGATGCCAGAGTAATTGGGTAGCTGTTATTTATCATTTTTTTGGCAGTTTTTTTTTTTGCATTTGCATTTGCATTTGCAAAGCAGGAGGAAGAAAAACAAATTTAGCTGGGCAAGGATGAAGCCATTACTCTGTCTATTACTCATTCACACAGACCCCCAGGCCAATAGGAAAACACTTGGAAATCACCAACATAAAATAGAATATGTTCCCTAAAAATATAGTGCATTTTACGCTACCACATAAATATACTCTGGCATGATGAGGTTTCTTAGAAAGAAACAATGGAGGCATTTTTTTCCCCCACTACTACTCTACAATAATAGATGTATATGCTAGTACTCATGCATATGTGTTATGAACATCTCATTCTCATGTTCAACCATGCTTGTCCCACACTCGTACACACACATGCACCACATGTTTGTGTGCCCACATGACTGATGACTCCCTCCCCCCCTTCAGCTTTTCACACGTGCCAAAGCAGAATGGGTATTTTTAAGGTCTGCAATTACACCCTCTGCAGAGTATAGGCAGCAAAATTACTTGGTTGGCACCCCCAGCACCCCAATCCCACACTCCACGTGCACCCTATCTCAATGGGAAATAAAGCAAAACCATTTAGACAGATCTAGAACAAACACATGCAAACCTTTTGTTTGTCACACCTGGAGACCACAAATGGATTTTCATCATACAGTAGATTGAAAATTTATGCTTATTTACACCAGCATCCCTCTCTCTCCGAATATTGCAGTCATTTTGCCAGCCATGAAGTGGCCCTATATCTACCCGTGTTGTCCTTACTCAACTAATCTCCCCTCTCTAGCTTTTGATGACACCACAGACATGATGTGATGTTCCCTCATCACCCGTCACGTCGCCCAGCATTGGCTTTTTGAAATAGCGCACGCGCCATATGCATATTTCATCCCTCCCCTCCCTCACTGTAGAAGCAATGAATAATACATCTTTTATTATATTATTGCAAGAGATTTGTAACACTTGAAACAGAATGCAATATGCAGTTTATCTCTATACGTGGCAAACACAAGGTGCTTCCGTAGCGTCTGTCTGTGTCACCAGGCGAGAGGGAAAAAAAAGAGAAGAACAGAGGAAACAAGCTCGTGTGACTCCTGACAGTCCATCAGCTTCCCAGGGCAATTATTCTCCCAGCTGAGGGGTTGGATGCTGGTGACGGCCTTCGTGCTTGTCTACACACTTAAACAAAGTATGTGTCATTTTTAACATGTCTATGTACTTTGTGATACTTTTCAGCTCAGAATATGTTGATAGCAGCTCGTGTTGTCATATGTTTGGTATTAACATCAGTGGCCAGAATCCTTGTAAGCTGTTGTGACACATTGGCTGTTACATGAGCCATATCACTCTACAATATCTTGTCATACACAACAACGAAACGTCAGAAGATATTAGAACATGACAGTGGCTCCAATAACCCCATCGAATATACAAGATATCATCATTCAAAAAGTTTCCACCCCAAACTTTGTCAGGCTTTTTGTTCAATTCACTAACCTTTTAGGACCTGGAAATTATTACATTTATTTCCCATATTCTGCAGACCTGTGTAGAAATTCTGGCATTATTAAAATCCACCCCTAATCATCAAGCGCTTTTGTTTTGCTGCCATAACCGTGGTCCATTTTGAAATTTAATTTCCTGAAGTAGTGGGTCGAGAGCTGATGCCATTTTAAATGGAATAATTGAAGTGTTTTTTTTTTTTTTTTTTTTTTTTTTTTTTTTTTTTTTGCTCCTGCATGTGTGAGCAGAGATGTTGTCGTTGTTGTTGGCCTGCCTTGTCCTCTTAGAGATGGAAGGGTGAAAGCATGCTGAAGGCCTGCAGAAAGCCCTCCAGCCTCTATTGTTTAATTTGACGAGAAGGCGTGAGGTGAGCTGGAAGAGGAAATACATCTCGCTGTTGCTGTATACCACTTGAGAGCTCATTCACTGCCTGGGGCTATTGACCACACCATGTCAGGTTCTATGGTAGAAATGTGTCCCCACACAACACTTAAATTGCATTTGGACCTTGGCTGGGGTGAGCAAATGCCTGGCCAGAAATCAATGGGAGGATACAAGCCTCGGTGGACATGGGAAGGCGTTAGCTTTCATTCCAGCTATTGATGAATGCCAGGTACATTTCATCAAACTACTGTAGCTCACAGTTTTTGTTGACTGTACTCATGCAGAATTTGAGATTAGGAACTAGCTTAGAGAGACTATATTCACATTAAATGTAAGACACTTGTTTTTCAGGTCTTGTGGGATGCACCACAAAAACCCAAAGACAAGATGCACAGGATGGCATATTGCTGTGGTGTAGCATACAGTCTGCGATTTATATTTGCATTCTATTTTTTATTTGTTCGGTATATTTAAGTGATCACAAGGGGACGATTGCATAAAAAACTCAGCGTAACCTACGACCTTTTTAAAACATTAGCACATTGTGAAGACAGTGTGCATGATTTATTGCTGCACTTCATTCTCTTTGGCTTACAGAAAAAAATCACCATTGTATCATAATATGGAAATTTTGCCACAGGAGGTCCTTTTATTGAAATCTTCATTCAGCCCCCCAAGAGCTCTCCTTGCAGCCTGTTCCTCAGAGCTGTTTTCCCTACCAAAAGTTCAGATTTGACTGTATTCTGAAATTTTAGGGATAGATTTATATTGCTATCAAAAGCAACCATGACTTATGAGAGTTGTACCCTATTCATGTTGGAGACACACTAGCTCAAAGTTCAGTTAAAATAAAGTACTTCATGTTCATACTCCACAATGTTGAACTTGAAGTTCACAGTCCCAAAAAATGAACTTCCGTTAATTTCTTCCAAATTTAAATGAGCTGCTTTACAAAATGTTGTGAGTTTCACTTGGTTGGAGGAACTTTGAAGCTGTTGGCTCATCATCTTAACAGTTGTTAATATTTTTTTATGATCATCCACTTTCTTGTGATCTTGATCATCCACTGACTTGGCTTTCCACCATCTTTTCCCCTCTCTACAGTGGTGGGCAGATTCACTGGAGAATGAATGTCAAGCTGGTATTGTTTCCTTGCTTGGCACCAGAGGTTTGGAGAAAAACATCAATATCTGGTTGTTCATCACCCTTACAGCTTTTTTTTTCTTTTTAGGTGGCTCTGCAGTAATTTAAAGGGACTCTGATAGCAGTGCCATTCACATCCAAGAGTTTGACTCATGTTTCAGAACACAGCTGCAAAGATGCACCAACAAACGCAATGGTTTCCAAAATAACAGATTTTATTTTTTTTTTGGCCTGGCAGGAGTCCCTGTTGACCTGCCTCTTATAGGGGAACCTAACTTGAGTGTTGTTCTTTCAATAAGCAGGAGCTGATAAGTCTACAGTCTTAAGGGAGATAGGTTAAATGTTTAAAAAAAAGAGTAAGTAGATGAATAAATAAACATTGTATCCCAGCTTTGCTTCGCTGATCTGTGACTAACTGGATAGCCATTAAGGTTTGAAAATCCCAGAGTGTGAAACAGACTGGAACACATTGAGCTTCGGCTCAGCATAATAGATTTTCATTTCCTTAATCAACTTCCTTATTCATCCTTTTTTTTTTTCCAAGGAATTAATATAGATCAGTGTAAATGGGAGCCAAATACGTGAGTGGCAGCATGCAGGGAGCAGGCTCAGTGGAGGAGAGCAGGCTTTTCTCCTTCACCAGGAGCAGCATCTGTTGCTCCCCTGCTCCAACGCTATTTACAGATAGCTGCCATTATTTACGCCTGATAAGATTCTATCCAATTTGCCAACCCACACTGTTCACAGAGACACGGACAACACAAGCGCTTAACAAGGAAGTATCACAGTGAGGCTTGTCAGTTGGCGCATGCGGTTTCCGATTCAGCATAGCCCAAAACAAATATGAAACCAATTTGTTGCTATGTAACAAACACAAAGCATGATAAATATTTGTTTCTGTGAAGGCAAATGGCGGCGCACAGACAGACAGTGAGATGGGTAGAAACACTCACCTAATACACATACACCATAAGTTAAATAACATTCAAATTCTAATACTGTTGGATATACCAAAAACATTTATCCAATGCTTAGTCACTGTTAGCATTCAGGAGAGACCAGCAAACTGAAGTGCCCCAGTAAAGAGACAATATGTATACTGCGATAAGGATTACACAAAGCTCTTAGGATAAAATTCTCTCTTCACCATGTAACAGCCCCTCTTCACAGAGCCACCAGAGCCACATATTATGAACACCTCTGCCTAAATACTGTGCCTAATGCTCAGATGAATCCTTGGAAAGTTTGATGTGTGCCAGCTTTCAGCTCTAGGCAAGGTGGGTGAGTGTTATTTATTCAAGTGAAATAATGCACTGTGAATATTCTGTGACTTTTTTGTGGATTTTGGAAATCATATTCTCTCTCTGACTTCAGGGACTTCACAGAAAGGGGATTTATTTATGTCTGTATTTGTGTGTGTGTGTGTGTGTGTGTGTGTGTGTGTGTGTGTGTGTCTTCGACGGTGTGCAAAACGACAAGAGCCAAGAAAGAAATGACAATAAAAAAAAAATGCTGCAGAGAGAGGAAGTGACAACGCAACAAAAGAACAAGAAAAGACCAAGACAGAGAAGGAAAAAGTGACAAAGGCGACGAGAATAAAATGAGGCAAAAGAGAGGAATAAAAGAAAATGTCGAAAGTAAAATAATAGAGGAAAATAGAGAAAAAATGGAGAGAAGGGAGGACACACAGTACCAGGCACAGAGAGAAACTTTAAGGGGGATTGGCTGTGGCAACAAAAATGATCTCTCTATGATTGCAGTTCACTTTGCAAATAACATATAGTGTCAGTTTTAGTCTGCTCCAAGCACCAGATGGATGTTTTTTTTTCCACATAAGGACGATTCAGATGCCAGACGAGAAAAAAAAAGATACCAAATTGTCAACTGTAAAAAAAAATAAGTTGACTTTTCAAACGCTCTAAACTGTCATATGTCAGCCCATCAGACTGTAAGGAGATTAAAACAAAACAAATATTTGGCTTTTAGAGGCAGAGATTTCGAATGTGTACTGCAGCACTGTCATCCATCAGTACTGCCTGAGGAGATGTCAACAAATTTGTGCTTTAAGATTATCCACACATTTTCTAGTTGCTAATACAGTTGCCCTTTGTATCACAGCATCTAGACTTTACTGAGTGGCTGAGACGAGTCTGCATCTACCTGTAAATCTTTTAAAACCAGCTCACCATTACTAAAAGGGAACAATGATTGCTGATGATCCTACGTGTGTACAAAACTAATTTATTTCTCTCAAAGTACACACACAAATGAGGTCAAAAGAAAATATTTCTCTGTACGTCTACTTCTGTGAGACAAAGGAAAAGAGAAAGTCAAGTCATATGAAGTTGTGACATATTTCTTTCCCTTTTTCCCTCCTCTTTCACTACTATGCCTGTCACTGTCCACCGTCTACTGTGCAAGTCACTGCAATAGGGACAAAACACACACATAAACACACACTACACATCCTACCCCCTTTTACCAGAGGATAACCCTGTGATGTTATACCCTTGCAGGGTGCAGCATCTATAAGCTCCTTTTTTGTCTATTGAAGAAAAGCGTTCCACTCTGGTAGATTACGGTCAGGGGCGATTAAGATCTTTGCCTCACTGAAGCAGGGAAAAGGGAAAAAAGGGACGTGCTCTGTGTAACCCAAAAAAAGAAGACAGAAGAGATAAAACAGATGAAATCCTTCCTTCACTCCAGAGCCCCAGGCTGCTCAGGGGGCGTGGCAATCCCAATGGATGAGCAGCATCATTGGCTCCTCTTTCTTTGAATGTCTCCGTCTTTCTACTTGTCTCTTTTCTGTAACTCTCTCCCAACTGAATCTCCTTGTCTCTTTTCTCACCTTACTGCTCCCAGAAAAGAAAAATATCCCTTGTGTGTCCGTCCTTCTCTCTGATCATTCTACAGTCAGAATATTATCAGCACAGTGGCACCAAATGTTACATTTCATGATGCTTGAATTTGGAGATCTAATATGAACTCTACCATTGCACATAGTTTAAGTCAGTCTGGGTGAGTGTCACTTTATTAAAATAGACAGTCTTTTATACTCTACAGTTTAAAAGCCCAATGTTTCTTTAACTACATAATGTATGTAACAAGCATATTGAACATACATGTACGTTAGAAGATATGAGTATGGTGTTTATGTTGACGGTGGTTTGTTTATATTAAGATCTTTTCACACGTTGCTTTTAACAGTCATTAATTACAAAAGGAAAAAAAAAAATCACAAGGCATCTACTAACCTGGTCACATAAGTAGTTTTTTTAATTTAATTTAACAATGTATACCTTTTAAAAAGTGGGATCAATTATACTGTGTAATATAATATATATTACAATATTACAGTATAATTCTAATGATGTAAATATAATAATAAATGTAATATAATATGTATAAAGCGGACTAGTTAGTCTATTTGGAAGAACAGAAAAATCACAGAACACAATTTTAAATACCACACAGGCTACGCCTTACAAAGTTTTATACAGTACATAGCCATCTAATGGTTAACAGTAGATAAATCAGTGAACACGTTTGGATTAGTTTGGCATTTACAAGGATATCAGTTGTCAGCAAATGTGCAGACACTGATGGAGATGAAGCCTAATGAGTCTGGAGCAACTGCATTTTTTTTTTTAAGTTCAGGCAAACACGAAGATAAATAGTGCAACACTCCCATATACAAAATGTCTTGTTGCTGATTTCATTGATCAAGATCTCTTCAGTCCCTGCTGCAGCTGCAGTGACTGATTTAAGTTATCTGATGACTGAATGTCAATTATTTAAAGTTGTGTGCCTCATCAAGTGATGGAATCAGCTGCTTTGCTGTCACAGCACATTCCCCATCCAACATCAACAGTAAATGGGTCCTTTAACAACTTCCTCATCTTGTTGGGGATGCTAAAAAATTTCAAATCAAGAGGCAGTTGATTTTCAGCCCCTCCTAAAAGCCCATCATTTCTATTTTGAAATGCAATGAGTTCCTCAAGATACTTTTATCCCTGCCCTCTAACTTCTTGTTAAGTTGATTCAAATGATGAAATGTGTCACTCAACAAAACCAACTTTGACCATAAATACTGCACATAAAACAGCATGAGCAACAGAAATCATTGCTTTGGTGTCTTGCTTTGCTTTTGGTGCTCAGTAATTATGATGGAAAGCCAAAACCATTTTAAGCTTAGCTGCCAAATGTCATTGTGGGTAAAGAAATCGTTCTGTTCTTCTGACATATGACTGGTATATATATTATAATTTACCACAGCAGAGTCCACTATTTTTTTTAACACTGCCCACTCTTGTAGTAGTACTGTCATTTTCTTTAATCAATTCCAAGTCCAACCCTTTCCCCTCGAATAAATGAAACAATCTTCTGGAAAATGATTGCACTAGTTGTATTTTATATCTTTACAGGGGAATATACCGTAGACCAAGAGAGCTCTCCTGAAACTCTTGGAAGTTGGAAGTCATTCCATCATCACAGACCTTTCATCGGATGTCAGTCCTGCCTCTACCCCATGTGACTGTCGCTGTTTTATTTCTATCCTGTCTGCCTCTTTCTGTTTCTTCCCTACTTAAGTTATAAACATTATCTCAAGTGCCATACGGTAGAGAAAGATGAATGACATTTCAGGGCATTTAGCAAACAATCCACACAAATATCTCAGACAGGGCAGGAAGGTCACCAGCTGCCAAGCAAGTCATTGTAAATTTTTGACTCTGGATGGTTTGTGCTGTCAACCAGCTACTTTGGCGGGTCACTATCCATCATGTGTAGGTTCTCTATTATAAAAAACAAGTTGCCTGATAAACTATTATAAAATGATATGGTGAATTAATCAGTCCCTCAGGTATATTCCTGTCCAGTGTCACACAAGGGTCATCCATATGTTTCAGTCAAGTTCCAATCTATCGAGTCCCCTTTCTCATAGCCCCTTTGCTGTTGGCCTACATAGTGAAGCAGGGTTTTGGTAGGCATTACATCTTCCAGGCACGTTCTTGAAGAGATGGCAAGATAAAAGGTCTTTTTGTGGCACCCACCCTCTGCTTGCCTCTCGTGCCCACACTGCAAAAAAATAATCCTATTAACAATTCAATTTAACTGGGTTTCTGTGTTAAAAAAAAATTATTCTTGATGGTTATTTTCCCATTGAGTGTGTATCAATTGTTTACCAATTAGTTCAATTTTATTACAAGAACTTGCAGGAGCTCATATTGTTACATATTGAAATGTGGCAGGATAATGTCAGCTCATTCAGAGAAAAGATTGGATTGGATTCAAGTTAGGTCATCCTCGCAACAATGGTAATTTTTCTCACGAATTTAAGGGAAATAAGATTTAAGCAATTTAACCAATGGAGGATTAAATAGTTTGAAAAAAAAACAGACATTTTTCATTTGCTTGTCTCTAGTGCATACATTCTCCTTGCTTCCCTCTCTCAACCCAAGCAGGGAATCGGCCATATGGCAAAGCATCCCCTTACTCCCGTTTGCTCCACATCCCACCTCCCCATCTCCACTCTTCTCCAACAACACAGAGTCATGCATACAGGAAAAGAGTAGAGCGAACCACAGGGATGCCATGGGTGCCAGTACAATAGGGCATAGCAGGGTGGGTGACCAGAGCAGATGTCTCTCGCCTTCCCTCTGTCCTTTTCTTACCCAACCCTCCCAGCAGTGTATGGTGTCAACCCATGCCAGGGCACTATAGTCCGGGCGCTGTGGCACTCCACTTTGACTAAAATGTATTCATACAGAAGTTGTCCGTGGAGATTAAGCATCTCTGCAGTGTCGGCAGGACGGGGTCAGAGTTGGCTGGTAACGAGAAGCGGCAGCACAAGCACAGGGCAGACAATAAATCTTTCCTGTGTGCCAGCAGACCTGTGGACCTACAAGTCACTGAATGCTTTGTTTTTTAAACGAGCTAAGTTGACCTTAGCGGTGCATTAATGCACATTTCAGATGCAAAGACATTCTTGCCCAGCAAAAAAAAAAAAGGAAAAGAAAAAGAAAAAAACAGTGCTCGTGGCTATATAAAAGGGGAACATGGAGAGAGAGAGAGAGGAGAGCAAGAGGGAGTTTACTGTTATGACTGTTCACCTTTTTACCCTGGCTACAGAATTAATTTCAGCATTTGAATGGTAACGCTGATGTTTGGCTGAGAGATACTGCCAGTGCAATGATCCTCAATAAAGAGCTATGAGCGCTTTACATGGAAAGAGACATTTGCCATTTGCAGTGGGAGGCCCATTGGATCACTTGCTGAGGGCTTAGAGGGAAAAGAAAACACTGGGGCTTTCATAGGCAGCTGATAGAATAGCCTCGGCACATAAAAGCACTGTCCTACTAGGGCAGAAAAAAATCCACTATTCTCTGCACTCAGATTATAGATTGTTTATGCTCCATTTGGAATTCAAATGGTATTTCACACTGACAAAGAAACAAAGCTGCTGAGATAAAGGCAGCTGGTGTGAGAGTTGTCATAGCTGCAGTGATATTGTTAATGTCTACGGCAGGTCCAGCCGTCATAGGCAGATGGCTGCTGTACAGAAAAGCCAGCATGAGAGCCCTACACAGCGCCCCCTTCAGGATGAGTCCTCAATGCAGTACCTCTACATAAGTGGAGACAGAGTGGAAAAAGGTTGGCCAGGATAAGTCAAGCTGTTGTTTTATCATTAACAGCCTATGATTGACAGTGATATCCTTCTACCCCAACACCACCCACCGCCCATCTTGGCCACGTCTGAGATGAACGTCCATCTTCCAATCAGTCGTGCTTACACAACCTCGTCAGGGCTTCCTGGAAGGGCCGGGGGCTCATATAGCCTCGTGAAACAGAATGCCAAGATGAAATGAGGGATGAAGGGGACACCAAAGGAGCACTAGCTGGGGCCAGATTAGCCATTATTTGCCACACAAACCCTCATGATGCAAGGCCAAGGTCAGACAAGCAGGCGGGCACAGCTGGGTGCAAAGACTGAATCATCCCAGCGGCAAATGGCCAGCCTTTGATCAGGCGTGTCATTTCTGTCACAAAGGTGACCCACGCGATCAGACCACATCGAGTATCCGAGCCTGCGGCTGTGGCAGCAAATGGTGGCTAACATCTCTATTCTCTCTCTGTCAACCCTCTCAAGTAAAACTGCAGGAAATTTTTATTGTGGGGCCATGTCAGCCTCACAACATTAGGTCATACCCTGAGAGAGATCTGCTGTTTTTGTGTCTTACCAAAGCCTGTTTTACTGCATCGTCCCCTCTTCCATACCCTAACCTCTGCTTTATGAGGGCTCATCACAGAGACAGGCTGAAAAAACTGAACGACAGAGCAGGCAAAGAGGAGCAGGGACACAGCAGACAGAAGCAGAGCAGCAGTGCCAGCCACATTAACGGTGCCCCCTGCAGTAGATTGGCGAGCATCCCATGATCCCATGTACCACAGTCCCCTCTTCTCCTTGGTCTCCTCTTCTTTGCCTTTTCAACTATAGGAAAGCAGACTGACACTCAAGTTAATTAAGATTTTAATCCAGGGTGAGAGTGTCAGTGGAATACCACACAACAAAGGCAAACTCAGACCTATCAAGAAGGGACTGAAAAAGAAAAGGAGATTTGGATGTGCGCTATGTAACATGACAATGTTCACCCCTCATTCCAGAGGTCAGACGGAGTCACCCCTTTGTAGAGCAATCAAAAGTGCTCAACATCTAGGTCCATTTCGCCAGGCTAAGGGCTCAGTTCAATGCCATCTACAGCTGAAGTGATGAGTTCATTTCCAAACACAAAATGCATAATCAAAAGCCATGTCTGATGTTGTAAACATGAGGAAACAAATTACGCACGATGGTAGGGGAGCGACAATCCATGACTGACTAGAGGAAAAGGAGGATGAAATTGACTTAGAGACATTTGAATGCCTTTACTTCTTAAAAATTCTCTTGCAACTCAACTTCAAAATAGGACAGCTTGCAACAGTTGACGTGCTTTGAGATGAAATATGAGCTTGCACAAAGGCTGATTCATTCTTCATGTTTTTTCCACTTAGTTTCAAATCAGATTTAAGGACCTTTCTCTATGAACGTGCCCCCAAGTTCAACATAGCCAAGAGTAAGACCTTCTGGGAAATGTAGTTGGAGTGAAAATGCGAGCAAACCTTCCCACTGGCCTGATATCAGATCAGGCAGCAGGCTGCAGGAGAGGCAGGGGCCTATCCCATATTAGGAGAGTTCACCTACGTGGCAGGGTGTGTATGGTGGAATAAGTGGGACAACTCCCAGCAGGCTGTGAGAGCACTGGCCAATAAATGATAAAAGAGAAGGACTAGTCCCCACGCTGCCTTATTGAAGTTTACCTTTGTACATTTACACTGAATCCCAATTTGCCCTCTCTGCTTTTTTTTTAAGTCATACCACCTCCCTTCCAGAGGTCTGGGGACCGCCAGACACATCCACAACTGTTCTACCTGACTGGCCTTTGTCACACTGAAGATAAAGGAGATCAAAATGAGCAGCAGGATAAGCATAACTATCCAGAAGCTGTTGATAGAAAAACTGCTGGAAAAAAACTGCTGGAAAAAAAAAACTGTATTTCCCTGAAGACACAGAAGTATTTGTTTTTCAGGCACAAACTTATGTTATTAACCTGTTTTGTTCTTGCAGTTTTTATGCAATCTCGTTAGACACATAATGAGCAATAAAATGTTTGGCAAAAACCAGCATTTGAGCCAGGCAGACATTTACGGAATATTTGAGAAGAGAGCGATTGGAAATTGATGCTTTTGGAGAGCAGTATGAGCTGAATCTCCTTAAGTGCTGCTACACAGACTCTTTAACCAAGATTAAAGGAACCAGACCCTCTTTAATCACTGCAGATCACCTAATTTTCCTATGAGTGACATAGCTTCTTGCCTATGTAAGAACATTTTCATTTTGCACTGATGAGTAAAATGTTTAATTATACTGAGCTATTTATTCCCCCTTGACTTACGCACACGAGAGTGAGTAGTCATGTGCTGAGAACGATATAATGAAACAAGTTTTTGTATGATTTGAACCCTCTGTGTAGACAAAGCGTTACAGGTTAAAATGAATGGCAATGTGCTAAGACATAAAAAATAAATAAAATACATATAAACAATCTCTAATTTACCTTTCATCAGATATTTCAATATGGAGTCTGATCCCAATAAACTAACCATCATGCATTGCTTTATGTGTTTAACTAACCCTCTTCTCTAATAGTTATTTTTTAGTTAAGCTTTTTTTAACCTTCAAAAATTTAAATATGTGTAAATGTGTTGTTGAACACGTGAAATGAGCAAATTGGTGCAACTGAGTGCAAATGGAAGTACACATTCCCTCCGCTTCATTAGACCTGAACAGACATAAGCCTGATAATTCTCTGACCCACTCGGCTGACCCAAAAAACTTTAATCATATTTGCACTGATTTTCCAAACATAAGCACTTTAACTTTACTCAGATATGCAAATATGACTTCATAGCAGCACCTACAAGACAAACTCTCGGTGATGTGTTTTTTTGCTGTTCCAGCCAGCTCAATACCTTTCCACTTAATATGCTGCCAAGTTAATCAACGTTGGTTGAAATCCGAGAGATCACAGGCACTTTAGCTGCTGACGCGCCAGGCGTTCCTCAAAGGCAATGGCTGATGGATCTCCTGTGTTCATTATGGAGAGAAAGAGTTCTCTTTAATCAGCCTGGGAGTCACTTATCATAAGGACGCCTTGCACACACGCACACACACACACACACACACACACACACACACACACACTGATGAACTTTTGTGTAGAAAAGCACGCGTGGAAATACACTAGATGCCTCACACTGTAGGTTATAGAGACACTTCTAACCAGGCATGTTATGCCAAGTGGTCCTGTATGATCACAGAGTATAGATTTACAGATTCATAAAATGTATTATATACTATCACACATTATGTGTTGAAATCCTCATAACTTCCAATACAGAGCAGTCGAGGAAGATATATGTGGACAGATCATATAGGCCCTAATATGGACATACTCAACTACAGTGCTATACACACACACACACACACACACACACAGCTCTAAGTACAGCTAAGCTATCTGCCATACCCAGTCTCAATGTGACAAGCTGAGAGAATGTGTCTTGTGGCAGACCACGTTTTAAGACTGAATAAATATTTGAGGTTTTGTGTTCAAATGCTTTCTCTCAGATGTAGGTAAATATATGCGTCTGTATATTTGGGCCTGTACTGTGTCCATGTGTGTAAGTGTATGTCTGTTTATGTGACTGTGCGGGTGTTTGTAGTGTGTGTGTGTGTGTGTGTGTGTGTGTGTGTGTGTGTGTGTGTGTTTATGCCAATCTCTTTGGATTGTGGACAGGCGTACACTGATTTAATCACTCCCCAGGCAGAGTGTGGGGGAGGCAGAGGAGGCTGTGAGGCAGATAGGAACAGACAAACGTGACAAGGCGAAAGAAGGAGAGAGCATGCTCGCCCCGCGGGCCGGCTCTGCTGCGCATTAAATACAGACTTGTATTCATACTACAATAGATGTACACCTACATAGACACACAAATACATAAATCCATACATGTAGGTATGCACTTCAACCTTTCATACATATTGTACTGTTGATAAATACTAAAGCACAAAACATGAATACGTCGTTGCACAAGGTTGCCTGCGTTCAGTGGTCATGTCTGGTTATGCGTATGTTTGTGTGTACATATATGTGGGTTATTACGTGTAACCTTGCCGTTGTGGATGTGTGCCTGTGCACTTCGGATGCATGTTCTGTATACATCTAGTCTCAGCCAGAGGTCACTAATGGAAAACAGGGTGGTAATGGGCCTGGCAGTTCAGGTTGTTCTGTAATCTCATCATGCTTAACTCAATAAGGTAAAGGTCAGTCTGCCCCCCGGTAGACGCCCTGTCCCTGCTTTGACCTGCTGAGAGACAGAAGGCATGGCACCACAACATCAGGGCCTCTGATTGAGGCTGCATCAAGACTTATTCAGTTACAAGCACCTTTCAAAGCTTTGTCTCTTTCTGTTGAGTTTAAAGCTGCAAAAGACAATTTAAAGCCAGCTCAGAATGGCAACACTGGGAAAAATGAAATTAATCATGTTACATAGTGTCAGTGTATTACATACAGTACAGCACACTGATATGAGTTTATAGAATAGGATTATATTCCAAAAAAGAGATATTTAATTTGGGTAGGGTGGGCAATATATTGAACGTATTTGATATATCTGAATATGAATTAAAATGTGCAATATAGTAGAGGACTATACCATAATATTCCAGTTTTCAGTGTTGCTGCTGGAAGGACACTTATATTACTTTAGTATGGAACATAATATTCATGAATGTGTTTTTATTATTTATTATTAGTAATTTTATTGTAGTATTTTATTTTATTATTAGTGTATAATCACCAGGAAATAAAAACTGTCATGTTTTCGTTACCTAAGAATGAGACAGAGATAACTGATGCTGCGGGTCCTTGACATTTCTACAGTAACCCAGAATGAACAAACCAAACATTGGCTCTAATTTCTAATTGTATGTCCACAGTAGTTTCTCCTTCATACTAAAAAAAAAGAGAGGATGAGGTGACGGGTTGCATTCAGCAACTACACAGGTAGATGACACTAAATCCTACACATTGATCTTTTAACATTTGCTAGGTTGATGCAATAGTGAATAACTTGTTCTGAGAACTTCAGAAGTGTCATGTTTCTGTACCTTCCCTGTTCTGTTCCTCACACCCTCCCCTCACTCATCTCACACCGATAGCTCATCCCCCTTTCTCACACACGTTATAGCATCATTTTTGTCTCGCCCTGCATACTCTCTCTCTCTACTATAGATTTAATTTAGCCCGTGAAACATGAAATATACAGTACATCCAAAAATTGCTTCAGAAAAGGAAATCTGACAATAAATAAGCACATTTGATTCATACAACACAGATTTGATGATAACTGTAAAATTACAAACACTCTGTGATAGCAATGAAAATAGATTATTCTTTCTCCCTCTCATCTTCTTCCTTTCTCCTCACAGCAGTTAGTGGGGTTGGTACGGGTGTTGACAGAATTAGACCATGTGATCAATCAGAGCACAGCGGTGACAATGAGGACCTACGGGTGAAAGATTACACACACACACACACACACACACACACACACACACACACACATAGTGGAAACCTGAGACTAACAGTAGTAATTAATTCAGAACATTCTGTATCACACACACACACACACACACACACACACACACACACACACACACACCACAAACTGGCTAAAAACATTAGTAACTGGAAGGTAACAGCTATAAAAATATGTCATTTTCCTCTTGAGTCATCTTCCTGAGTCTCGGATGTCTGACATGGCAGGCTTGTAGTAGGGGGAAGGAGCTTAAAGAGTGACCTGGGAGTCTCCCAGTGAAATGCCTCTAATCAGCCCCGGGGGATAACATCCTCTCTGGGCTCTGGCTGAGCTGGGAGCCGGGGGCAGGCACACGGCAAGTCTGACAGACTATCTTCTCAGAGATCAATACCGAGACTCCTTTTAAAGTGTGACATGTTGAGAGGCAGACAAGGAATTCTACTTCTGAATTCCCAGGGAGGAGAGTTTATTTTTTTTTGTTGTTTTTATTTTATTTTATTTTTTATTTTTTGTTTTTTATTCATTGTGATTTTCTGGTGAAATTGCCTGACATATAGTAAGTGTGTGAGCATCAGAATGTGGTTATGGGTGTTGTGTTGCTTTGGATTACATCAGCCTTATCTTCATTAAGGAGTGTGAATGGGAGGGACTGTGCATGTTCAATATGTGCTCAAATAGTGTGACTTGTGTATCATTACTTCAGTCGAATATTCAACAAACCAATATAATTTTTTTAATACACACTGGAAAAATTGTGGTTATGTCTTTCAGAGGAGTCTTGAATACTAAATACTGCATGAATAGCCCCCTAATTGCTGATTTCCTATATAGACTTTTTAGGACTTTAAAACAACACACATTTGCTTTTATTTTACATTTTTTTTTGTATTTAAAAAATAAATCAATAAATAAATAAAATAAGCATCTGCCACACGTGGTGGTTTCAGCTATTGCGATTCACCCACTGATTCCTTTGCCTTCGACTATAATTTTTGGTTTAGATGAGTTTAGTTGCAACTTTTGCGTGGTGGTCACTGCTTTGATGTTTTGGACTTGTTTGGACTGATCACATTAACATAGCGGCTGTAGTACTTTAATGTCACAGTACTGACAGCAGTTTCCAAACCCCAATAAACAAGAACAGGCTGTCCTCCTGAGACTGGTGAAACAACTACAAATAACAGAATTTCAGCTTTAGAGCGACCATGTCTACAAAAACAGTATTATCTGCATTATACGAATGTATCAAAAATAACCATCGTTATTATTGCAGATCTATGGCAGTCAATAGCAACAGCTTGGTCAGGTCACAAACAAACAGAAATAAAGACAAAGTTAAAGGCTGACTGCATCTGTTGCACTGCACTAATACACAATAGTATAATCAGTTCAAAAGAAATGGAGCAACACTGGTAACTACTCTGCTCTGCTTTTTTAACTTGGATAGAGTTTATCTTTTGAGAGTAATTTTGATTTTTTTTTTTGTTTATCATGCTTGCTTGCTTCTGATTATTCTGTTAGAATTTATATATTTTCTGTTTGAAGTTGTATTTTTCTTCTTTCTGTCTGTTCAGACATGGTGGATATTGCTGCTTATAACACCTTGCAGTTCGTCTTCTGTTTTTCCAAATAAAACACTGTTGCTGCTTCCGAAACCACATCAGCTTCTGGGTGGCAGAGGGATTTTGCTGTTAAAGTGCTAACTCTGGCTTAATGTTTCTGACAGCAAATGTAAGCATTCATTAACTCATTATACAGAAGTTTCATTGCTGGTGTATGTTTTTTATTATAGCAAAAGTAGCAGACTGTGTCTTTAATGTTAATTAATCATGCAAAACGTGGACCCCATATTTCGAAAAGATCCTTGCAAGAATTCAGTGCTGTGGCCATAAGGAAATTAAAATGCATGGTGGAAGAAGTAAAAGTACCAATACAACAATTAAATAAAATACATCATCACAATAAGCTGCATTCAAACTCCTACTTCAGTGAAAGTACAGAAGTATTAATTCCACTCAAATCGAGTAAATGTGGGGGTTTATCAGCCAACTGCTTTCCAGATAATTTCCTGCGGATGTTTTCAACATTTTGAAACTAATAGTTGTTGCCTTATGTGGCAAACAAGCAACACCCATCTGGGTCCCCAATAGGCAAACTGTAAAAAAGTCTTTGCCAACACTACCTGATCCAGGCCCGCTTGTTCCTCTGCATAACTATCTCTGCCATCCATCCCATCTGACATCTGGCACCGGCTGACTGGGCACAGCGCATCCCAGCTCGGCACCATAGCTTTAGGGGAGGTCAGCGACTGGGGGCTGAGCTCTGGGGCCGTCAGGGAGGTTGTTCTGCATACTGAGCAGCCTGATTAGGCAGAGGAGCACAGAGGGGCTCCAGCCCGAGAGGGCCGGTGGGGAGACAGGCGTGACGGGACACAGCTCTACGGCTTCCTGCCACAACTGACCAGGTAACCGATGACAACTCACAGACCATATTTTGCACAGAAGATGAACCAGTGAAAACTCTCCCTACACCCTGTTTTGTAGTGTCTCCGCACTGTCATCAAGAAAAAAAGAGTGGTGTTAAAATAACGTTGATGGGATAATGCTTTGTGAAAAACAACTTTCTAGTCTGCGTCTGATTGGTCAGTATGATAATGGACAAATGCATCTGTGGTTGTTTTATCTCTACATGAGGCAAAAGGCAAGAAAACATCTAAGAGATTATGCATATATTTGCATACTAATAGAGGGGCCAGCGTAATTTGCTTATGAGTGATTTGTCTTCTAAAACACTGTCTACTCACCAGTGTCCCTATGGTAAGAGCAAATTGATAAAGATAATGAGCCCATGACAAGGCTGGCTCACATCGAGCCCAGCACAGCTGACTGCCCAGAGCAATGCATCCCCTGCTCTGCCTCCGTGGACACGTTGCCAGTGTGACGGATAATTTGCGTAATACCTTTCCATTCCACCTCACCCTACCGCTCCATCTAATCACACCACCCTGCACCAAAATTCATCAGCATCTGCATAGAACATGCTCAGGTGCATTATGGTAACTGATGAGAGTTATCACTATAAAAAAATAAAATCAGAGAGACGTAAATCAACCAGTGATTGGGGAAATGGTTACTGCAGTACAGACATAGGGTTTATGAAGCATCCCTGACGTACACTGATTACTTTTGATTCTCTCTGCAGTGTCTTCTTTTCCCAATGAGGTGAACAAAGGGGGAAGGGGACTGGAGATGAGGGCTTCAATATGATGGCTGATATGAAAAATAGGTGTGCATGCAACGACTCTGTGGTTTTCTCACATCATTCCCAATGGCTCCTTGTTGTTTGCACTCTGTCGGAAAGGCCTGTCATGCACAAGCACGCACACAAACATGCCAATATGAGCAAACACACGTGAATGTTTACGCTCAACTATATATACCTGAATATTAGGGATAAGAGGGAGCCCAACAGGGAGAGAAAGAGAGCGAGAGCAAAAGAGGTAGAGGGGTCAGCCATCCGCTGAGATGATAATGAAAGAATAATAATAGAGTACAGGATGAAATTACTGAGCTTTACCCACAATATCTTCTCTCATTAGCTCCAGCACTAATGTTGCCGTTTATGCTTGTGTTCTACACCAGCTCCTCCTAATTAGGCGTGGGCTTCTAAAAATAAACAGCAAACTAAATAGTGGCGTGAAAGTACATGCAAATCTGTTGATGTACAGGAATAATGGTGGTGGGGTAAGGGAGGGGTGGGTTGGGAATAAGTGGTGCGCTGCAGACTAAAGTAATTGAGTTGGGTAGTGTTGACACCCAGACGCAGTCAGTGTGCGCATGTTGTGGAACGTGCTCCATGTGTGTGTGCTACAAGGCTCAGCCCGCGTTTGTTTTGTGTGGCTGGTGTCATGGTAAAGGTGTTAGCTCTGGATAAAAGGCTGGAGAGGATGCACAGATACTAATCCCTGTGTTACTTTGAAAGAGAAAGAAAGTCTTCCTCTTGTGACATAGCGGGGAGAATCTGCTGGAACACCTTAGCGGGGCACAGCATGGGCCAAGCTAGGGCCCAGGACTTGGCACAGCAAGGATGATTACCTGACAAACAAAACATTGTGAAGAACATGGTTTTAAAAAATGTACTAAAAGGTAATGCTGCTGTTTCAATTTTGGGTCACAGTGGAATAAATCATATCCAAAAAAAACACACAGTCAGTCCAAATACAGTCTTCATTGTACCTACAGCTGGATGTCTTCAGCCAGTTGGAAACCAGAGCACCCTGGGGTGCCATTGTAAGCACAATGACAACTTACAAGTGTCACACAGAAAGGGACAGGGCACCTTCTTTTATCGTAAGGTGTCAGTGCCAACCAACTGAGGCGTTGTGCTGCCCTGCTTTGTAATTTTACTGGGATGAATTTACCATAACAAAGACTTTGATCCCTTACAGAACAAAATTCTAATTCACTAGCTCTCAAATAAAATCCAATATAAATGAAAATGGGTGGATTGTTGACAGTTTTATGATATGTGGGAGATAAGGTAGAATATACAGTGGCTTAGAGCAGTTTTCACTGCAAAGTGCCTGTTTAAGCACGACAGGGGCAAAGTAGGACCATGCTCATCTTGATAATTCCTTTCTTAGCCTTGTCACTCCAGCTTTACGATTTACAGGAATTACTTGTTCTCTTGACATTGGCTTGGTTATTTTTTTCTTTCCCTGGCATTTTTCATACTGTTTTTAACTTTATAGAGTTTTTACTATAGAATTTTTCCCCAAACATCACTGTCTTATGCTACAGGAGTAGTGGGCAATTAGCATTTGATACTTTGAGTAAATTACAATAAAATTGTATTTTCACTATGTACTTTTTCCCTTCATAGACAAACAATATGAATGTAGAAAAAGGGTCCATATACAATGCATAGCAGTTTATACAACTGAAACCATGAAAATGTGGTTTCTCCCTACAACCAAAGCAATCTGGCAGTGCAAAAATGTAACAAATCCATGAAACACAATGTCCAAATGCATCTAGTGTTTAACGATTAAACAAATAGTCTACTTGTTTCATTTGGACATGGTATTAAACAGTTGATTATTTGTTAATCTGTTATTATTTGCATTTAAAGAATACAGTATAAACTGATCATTAACTTATGTATGTGTGAAAAAGGATTATTATGTTCTTAGCCTACTATGACTACATGTTTACAACACTAACAAGCCACTTTGTCGAACATAATTTTTTTTTTTAAATACTGAGGAAGAGCAACCAACGCTCTAAGTCTCAGTGCTTGTCTTTAAAGAGAGACAAGGCTAACTGGAACTACAGGGTGAAGATGAATCTGTCACTACTTTCTCTGGTACTTTAAGAGGCACTTTACTATGATTATAGTACTAATCCGGTGTATTTCCTCATCTGCTACATGCCATCAAGCTGTCAACATCCCAGCCAATTCTCATTTATATTAGATGTTATTTGATAACCATTGAGTTTAAATTTGTTCTCTGAGCAATGTCACCGGAGGACACCAAATCTTTGTTATGATAATTACAGCTATGTAGATTAATCAAATGAATGGGCCAAAGTTTCAGCAAGAAATGCACATGGGGCAATTTGGTAATCTTAGCAGAGTGAATAGTGCTTGATCAGAATTTAAATCAAAGCAAACGACAAAAAAATCAAATCAACTGAAAACTGTTAAGAACTTCCTCCCAGGGAAATCTGTGGCATGCCAGATGGAGAAAGATTGAGAAAAAAAAACACTTAGCCATGTAATGATAGGTGAAATATCCTTCCTTTCAGGAACAACCTTTATCTTTTCACTGCTTTCCTCAAATATCCAAAAAAAACTTCTTTTTTTTTTTCAAATCCATCTTGGGTCAATAGGTAGTTGAAATCTCAAATGGATAAACTGTACTTTGCAGATTTACCACTGGTATTACTCATTTCTCTGTGCAAAAAGTAGTAGTACCATTGTGGTGTGTTCAAAGAGAGACGTGTGGTGACTAATTTCTGCCTTGAATGCAGTCCATTTGGCCTCGCTTCCAGCCTAGCTCTGTCCATTACTGCAGCTCTGAGTCACAAACCTCCACCCTGAGGCTGTCAGCAAGAGTCGATCTGGTGGGGGGCCTTCAAACACACAGACAAGCAGGCATACATGTACTTGCATGCATACACACACACACACAAACACTATCTGTCTACTTCTCACACCATCACACACATGCACACAATTGCTCTCCCTGTCTTTCTTGCTTTCTTTCTTTCTGGCTCTCCTGCTCTATCACACACACAACCTTACTTCCCCAGGAATCCGATCTTTTTATAGAGCGGCTGTGTGTTGGCGTGGGCGGCGATATGGCCGTGCTGTTTCACCCAGCTCAGACTGGATCTCAGATCAATATCCTGTCCCCCGCCGGCCAGCTAGTTCAGGCCGGACAGACTGCTTCTGAAAACATGTCCTTGTGGTTTTCACGTCTGACGTCTCATAAAAGTCTGGTGGTTATTTACCCAGCTCTAATACATGCCTACTGAAGGGACACAATTTTGTCTCAGTTATTGCTTGTGAAGGATGACTTAATGTTGGTTGCTTATGAAGCTGATCGTGATTTGTATGCATATGTCTTCATGTTGCAGTGATGAAGTGACCTTCTAAATATGCATATTAGTAATTGTAAGGCACTCTCATTCATATGTACAAAAGCATACAAGACAAAAAAATCAAAGCACATGTGTTCATGTTGGTTTTTGTTTGTTTCTGTCTCTGACTTACAAGATCACGAAACCAAGTGAGAATCCATCAGGCTTCAAGGTATGCGCTTGTGTCCAAGGACCAAGCACATAGACCATTGGATAAGGACCAATAGCATCCTATGTTGAACTACTAACAAGAATGGCGGCTATTAAATTAGTTAGTTAGTGTAGGTGCTGCTAGTTATATGAGAACTGGAGAGTATTTATTCATTGAAAGAAAGCAAAGAATGGCACTGAAGGTTTTTTTCTACGGGAAAGATGTCTCCACTCTTCTTCTTCTTGACTGGCTTCAGTAAGAGTTTGACTACATTATGTGGTCCGTTGATCTGATTGGTTGAAGTTTGCCCAAGATAGACAGATGGTTCATTCAATCACCTGCCAAGTCTTTTTTGAAAGTGTCTGCCCTTTTCCGAACAGTATCCAATGATGACTTCCCAGATTGTTCTGTGTAACAAACCATCTGGTGCAGTGAAACCTTACAGGAAAATGATTAGATGTTGTAATCATAGGGTAGCAAACACTAAATACATTATCTTAGATATGACACTGGTGATCTAGCTGTGGGTCCTTGAGACTGTATACATGTATAGGGCCAAATCTGTCCTGGCTGATCTTTAGGATGGCTAAGTTACCCCACTAAGGTTTAAAACCCCGAGCAGAACCACAACCTATTCAGCAGATGCAAGTACTATGGTAACAACTATATATATTACTTACGAAAGGAACATTCATCAGGTGATCATCCATTAAAATTGCTTTATGTATATTCTGTTATGACTTAACAAGGCTAAATGAAACTCATTTGCCATTATTCATATTTTGCATACAGACCAATTGAAAGAATTATGTTTTATAATTTTTTTCTTTATTATTTCTATCTTTTCAAATTACTTAAAACTTTGATGAAAAGTCTTGCACAACAGCATTAGTTACAAGCATAAGTTTGAATCATAAAAAAACATGCCCACTTATAAGATACAAATACAGATGATACACAAGATTAATCAGTTACAAAACATTTTCAATTAAATTAATATTCATCATTCCATCAGCAAAACAATTTTGAGACCAAACTATGTCTGACTTCTATAACCAGCCTGAGGATTCATGAGAAACAAACCTAGATAGAACTACATTTCTGCTCATATGAAGTACATTTCTGTCTACAAGGCCTTTGAGGTTGCCAAAATGGCATCCAAGGCTCTAAATTCTCAAACCCTAGGGTCAGGTAGATTGTGCAGCTAAGCTGAGCTGAGCTGCAGTGATCTCTAAGGCTAGTTGGGCCCTTTCACAATCCTGTCAGCCACTGACGGCCCTTCATGATCAAGGTGACTTATGGGGGAGCGTCTGGTGCTATGACGTTGCGGTCAGGATCTCATTCCCTGACAGATTACAGTGTTGGACAAGCTGCCACTCGCAGCACTGGGGCTGTGATGGCTCTGATAATTGAAGTGCTCAAAGGTGGATGGTTTGGACAGATGAAACCCAGAAAGTCAATGGATCAATAGTGTAATCGTGAGCTCCAGGTGCTGAAGCTAAATGGGCCAGGTGGACTGGGCCTGAGCAGAAGCAAACTAAAAAAGGTCACAGGGCATTCTGTGTCCACATTCTGTTCTTTTTATTTAATGTATTTGTTTCCCACCAAAATTTGTGAGGAACAGTTCAGCGCAAAATAAATTCCACTGAGCCACACGTGCCCCTGGTAATGTATATAATGTACAGAAACTGACAGTGGAAAAAATATACTTTTACAAATGATATGACAACCAATATCTTTCAGCCAGAATGTGGCATTTATAGGAGTATTGGTCGGGGTTTAGCCTTTAGATTCTGCTATTATTGTTTTATCTCCCACAGTCCCATTTCACTGATATAACCATCTATTGGCCTTCTTCCTGGCAAATAGACAAACAGACTGCTCAACATTCATTGTGTGGCGGCAAACAGATTTCATAATCGTCACTCACGTTGCTCACAAGTCAATAGCTATGACTTTATCAGCAGGAAAACACACAGACGGTTTGTTCATGGACTTAATTGAATAGGAATAGCTGAGCCGAGGCGTGATGCACGCAAAGTCATTTTCATATCGCTCAAATGTCACCAGCCGATGGGGTGACAGGCTGGTCTGGCCACCTGTCAAGCCTCCCTGTGACAAGTTCCACCAAAGAAAACATCCTGAGCCTGGTATTAAGAATCAGACCTCTGCACAGAAATGAGTATCAGAATCATATTCACTGACCATAAAAGTATATGTGTTTCTTTGTGGCACTGAAGAAGGTCTATCAACTCACACAGTTACAAATGTGTTTAGTCAGGTGTTGTACAGGAACAACAGTTCCAAACATTTATTGCAAATGGACAGTGCAGGACAAACAATACATTGCACACTATAAACATCACTTTGCAAACATGTCATTCAATCAGTAGGTGCATTCAGGCAGCACGGCATGCAGAGAAAGATGAGAAATACGAGCTGTGCGGTTTGCCAAATGGAGGAGAGGAGCTGCAAAGATCCGTGGGGATGAGGACAGAGACGTGGCTGGGTGTGAAAGAGACAGAGATGATGATATCTAATCTATGGAGGTCTCTCGGGAATGAGAGGATCAGTCACCAGTAGGAGATGGGCCTAACCAACTAACCGTAGCCCTAATACACACCCCCACTGGTAATTTACACTCATCCATGGCGTGACTGAGCCTGAATGAAGGTGAAATGCACAACGATGTGTATGAGAGGAAGATTTATCCCTGTCTTTAGATGTTAAGAGGATGCTTGGGTGGAAGGACAAAGGATTACATTTAACCTTTTACATTTGCCTGATGCTCTTAGCCAGGGCTACCTATCAGAATCAGCTTAAATTGTTATATCACAAACATGACAAGCAACCGGTATTAAGTACAGTACATGCAAGGGTCAGAACCATAGTGACAGGGCCCTAGAATGACAATATAAGAGAGAGAGTTGCACTACACAATGAAATAAAGAGGTAGAGGAAGAAGGAACTGACAGGGTCAGATGAAGATAAATGCCAGATGCTGGAGGCTAGAATTGTGGTCTCTAGAAGAAGAAGAAGCCCAGAGTGTATATAAAAGAGAGAGCAAGAAGAAGTTAAAGAACATGAGCAATAGAGAGTGAGAGTGAGAAACCATATCCACAGTGGATGGGGAGCAATTCAGAGGTAAAGAAACAGAGGCAAGCCAGCGAGGGGGGTAAAAAGTTAAAGCAGAAACAGGGAAGTAGTGAGAAAGAGAAATAGCCAATTAGCAGGAAGCCAGCAGGTGTGCTTTCTCTCTGGAGCCCCCCTTCCCTTAGCCCCCATCCTTCGTATGGGGTAGTGGGGTGGGCTAATGCTGTGGGGGCCTTAAAGAGCAGGGAGTTGCTATGGCAACCGCCTGGCATGCTCAGTCTCCAGGGAAACGGAAATGTCACAGCTTAAGAGGTCTCACAGAAAGCAAGTGAGGAAGAGAGAGGCAGAGAGAGAGGCAGAAAAAAGGTACAGGTATGTGCGAGGCGACAGGATCGATGCATTACTCCTTATCTTTGTAGCAAGGCTGTCACATTATCTATGGAGTTTTCGTGCAATCAAATTAATCATCTGCCATTGCCCTCCAATCCTCCCCCTCAACCCTTAACTTAGTTTACAGCCTGAACAGATGACAGCTTAAATGTTAGGTAATTTAGAGACAGTCCCTTAGTAAAAAAAAAAAACTGAAACCCAAGTCACCCACACCTGAGCACAATACAGTTCATTGCCGGGCATTTGAGAGCTAATCAACCTTAATTTATTTAATCAAATATTTACTGTCATAAGCAGCTGAGGAGCCTGAGGGTGTGGTGGGAAAACTAAAGCCTGCACTGGCAGCGTGTGGCGAGGGTGAATGTGACCGGTGTTTGCTGCTGAGCTATGGGCTGACCCTCCAAATCACACATTAGCCAGGGCCGACTAGCTGAAAGCCCATTAACCTGAATAGCCGCTGATTGCTCCACTATTAACACAGTCTGACTCCTCTCCTCCAGGGCTGTACCCACTTACACAGGTGCTTCAGCACCCCTCAAGGTCTTGGATTAATCAGGGTAAACAAATGTTGTTTCTTTGTCATGGCAGTGCCACTTTGTTTGATGCATGCCACACATTACTAGCTATAGTTACTCCCACTTTTCTCTCCAAATCTTTTTTTACATTTATTTACTAAATGTGTCCATCTGGTATAATTGACCTTTTCTGTGTATCCTGTCGTGATTCGAAAAGCTTGTTTCAATTGTTTTGTAGAGTCACAGAAGAAATGAGAAAAGTGCATATGCATGTGTGGTATGTGTGTGGGTTCGCGTTAGTGTGAGGACAGTGGGTTCTCGGGGAAAGGAGATGGCCAGCTAAATGGAGCATTTCTCCAGCATGCTGCTGCGCGCCTGAGAGTGTGGCCTGGCCATGCCTAATTTATTTCCTCTTTTGTCGTTGTTGTCTCCATTCCTCGGTTGATTAAACCAACCTCATGCAGCTATGCTCAACAAATAGCCTAATTGAGTACGACCTTGGCAAATGATATATCAGCCCTATCCTCCAAAAACACCACCTGCACCAGACGCCCATCTCCCCATCCCATCGCTCTGCGGGCCGCCGCACCAGGCACAACAAACATAAACAGGGGATTCGCCTCCTCAGCCAAAGTCATTTCTTGCACGACCTTTCCCACAAATCACTGCGATGACACAGGGCTGGATGGATCACTGAAATGGGACACATTTGTATCACTTAGACCTTTCATCAGATGCAAGCAGATACTCATCTATTATTCCCCCTTCCATTTGCAACTTTCACCCCACAGCCTGCACACGGAGGGCAAAATAAGCGAACAAAACATTCCTATCTCTGCTCCATGCAGCAGCTGCAGAAGGCTTAAGCAGCACAGAATTCTCATTAAATTTCCATCCTGTCTCTGTGTTTAGATGGGAGCTGGAATGAGGGAAGGAAGGGGGGCTGGTAGTTTGTGTTCAAAGGGGCCTGCTGTAGAAGATCTGATGGCTCTCTCAGTGCAGTCTCTGGTGGGATCTCTCACAGGATACAGATGCCTGCTCCGAGATGGCTTCATACCTAATGAGTCTGAGCTCCAGCAGGGCTGCACACAAAGCAGCACTGCCCTCGATTCTCTGTTTGTTTGCCACCGCCAGCCCCACCCTCGCTGTCTCGCTCACTCGCTCACTCAGCACTGAGCGATGTGCCTGCCCACAGCTAGTGTGTGACACTGATGTGTTTCTCAGGAGGGATGCGTATCCTGCAGGTAAACACCTGGAGGCTGAAAAATCACCCTCCAAAAGCAGGCGACAGGGGCTGTGCTGTAGCCAGGGACTGTTAACAAAGTGAGACTCATCCCTCTGCCTGTCTCTGTGGCGGCTTCGGTCTCGGCACTGAAGCACTGGACCACAGGACTGGGTTCTGTATGGTGGGACAGGATGAGGGGAAGAAAATGCTTTAGATGCTCAGATCTGAATCTTTTCTCTTCAAGATTTATTTTAATTTCCTGTGCGTTGAACAAATCCTTTACAAAATGGGGAATTGGTAATGTCAAATTAACAAGAACTGTTATATATAAATAAGTTAAGCATGAAGAGAGGGTAATCACTTGACTCGACCTGAATGGGGGATGGGAGGTTGTTTGCTAAATGGATTGATTCCTCAATCAGAGATCCAAATGTCACCATGACAATAGTCATTTTAGAACAGGGGTGCATATGAAAGAAGAAAGGCAAACTTTTATTTTGTGATAGCAAAATCACAAAACTTACCTTTCAAAAGAGCCCAGGATGGTGACTGTATACAAAAAGGCACTTGTGTGCAAAAAGGGGTATTCGCAAAGTAATTAACTTTCAAAAACAATGAGAAGTACATGGTAAATTTCAGGCCTGAAACTTCATTCATGCAAAGGAGCAACAAGTCTTAATAATTCAGCATATGTATTAATGTGTCCTTGTGTGTTTGTTTGTGTGTCAGAAAAAGAGAGCCCATGCTGTGGCGACCTCTACTAAAGACATGGAGGGGACGGAAGCTTGGTAAACAGCAGATCTTCCTTCCATGTCCCTCAGAGCTGTGCTGCATCTGGCCTGGAGGTGGGATAGGGATGTGTTGATAAAAATAGGTCAGCCTGCCAATATACAGCCTGAGAGGATGGCCAGGGAGGTTACCACAGCAAGGAGAGGAAATGGATGGATGTGTCTGGCTGTCCATCATCCCTGTCCTGCTGTGAGATTAGACGAGATTCATAAGGAAGAATAGGGGAAACAAAAGAAATGCAGTTTTACCATTACACAGAGGTCAGGCGCTGTTTTGAACACTTGAGCTCTCTGCACTGCTGATAATTTCAATGACAGCATCCACAGGCATCCACTTTTAAAATCACATCTAAAAAAATCACACTGGGGGGTAATGCATACTGTAGCTCATTAAAATTTCACTTTAGAGCTCTTTGACGAGCTTTGAGCTCCAAGACAGCATGCCATCGAGGGCGTGTGTGAGTCCCTCAAGGCCACTCGCACAAGACAAACTACATAGGGTGTCTATGTTCTCTGCCATCCAGTCGATTAATGCATACTGCACTGAGTTTCCCCATACAGCCCACAGTCCTCATGCCATTATAGGCCTGCCTAGAATGAGCCATAATCATATAGAACCTGACTGTCCCAAGGCAGAATGGCTTTAATCAAAGCCTGAGAGGAGCCAATAGTCACTAGGGACAAGTTTCGTTGGGAGTTAAGTTATAAGAATGAAGGAGCCATACAATCTCAACTCCTCCTAGATGAGATAGAGGGATTAAACAGTGAAGAAGTGGCTAAGATGGATGAAGGGAAAAAGACAATTCTACATGCCTCTCCCCATCTTTACCTCAGAGAGCTGTCATGATAGCTGGTCTGGCCTGCTTATTTATTGAGAGCTTTCATTCATGAGCTGACTGACTGGGAGCATTTAAACCGAGCTAAGTTTCTGCCCCTCGGCATGCCTTTGCTTCCTTTTTAAGCTGGCCGTCCTTCATAACCATCAATCAGTTGATAATTTTATCAAGCACCCCACGTTACTGACAGTCCACCCAAGCAGGGCCGTACCAACACAAGACCCTAATAACGTATTCCTTTCACCACTTCTCGGCAAATGTGCCAGGGGATTTATTAAAAACACTTCCCATGGTTAACAATTTACATATGGCCAATATCACAAGACTTCATTAAATAAATAATCTGGGATCACATCTCTCCTCAGATGTTTGTAAATCCAATTATTGCTTTATCAAATTGGATTTCGCTGTTATTATTTTTATTTTTCCAGGGTGTGGTGCCTGGCAGTAGGATGATGAAATTGGTGCAGTTTAATATGAGCGCTGCTGATAAATGTGTTTGGTTTCATCACTGCAGCTGTAGACAGTCCAAAGGGCAGGCACAGTGCTCAGGAGCATGAGCCACTGCTGGGACGACTTCTGCGTTAATCATATTACAGTGCAGCTCCAAGGTGTGCAGAGGACATTTGCACACAAGGAAATGTGTGTAGGACAAAACTGGTGGCAAGGAAGCACCCCAAGCCACCACAGGGAGGCTAGCTTACAGTGCTGCACAGTTAGGATAGTTGTGTTTACTGTTTAAAGACACGAAGAGACTATAACTTTCTACGGGGAGCGTAATTAGCTGTGAAGCGTCAAATTGACAACAAAGAACGCAACATGAAACTGTTTCTGATGCATATCCTTGAACTCTCTGTAAGGAGAAGGTATCTTTACAGAACAAAAAGAGTCCACATCTTTGTCTCTCATTTCCTCTGATCTCTTACATCTACATGTTTTCAAAATAAAAAACAAAGGCAACAGAAAAGTAAGAATTCTCCATAGGGGCAGTCTGATAAAATAGTTCCTTACAACTTTTCCCTAGAAGTAAAGAAGAGATTCCCCAGAGTTCCTGTGTCCACTATGAATGACATTCCAGCAGCCCTGCTCTCTAGGGAGGCACTATTCACGAGGCACAGGGAAAAAATAAATAAATAAAAATACAAGAAAACTAAAAACACTTTACTGCTTTCTTCTCTCATCTTTGATGCTCCTCTGGTACAAACCTGGGTTTCCTTTTTCTCTTTGTAGCACCACGCAAATAAAACGTATGAGAAGAAGCAGAGTAAAGTAAGGCAGCCTAAGGTGGAAAGAGAGAGTAGAGCGTGAATGGGCGAGCACTGGGGCTGTTTTCATGCAAAGAGCTAAGCCAGAGAGAGGGAAGTGGAAAATCTTGTTAATGTGCTGCTACAGTACAACCTTGCCCTAATACCTAATATTCCCCAAAGTGTGAATGTGTGTGAAAGTTTTGCATGCATATGAGTGCATGCGGGCCCTATCCAGTGACCCATGCTGACCTATGAATGAACAAGTTTTACTACAAATGGACGGTAGCGGTGGAAACAAAAAAACCTGTCATTTTAAAGTCCCTGAGAGTAAAGCCAGTGCACAAGAGGACACATAGTAAGTAGACATGGTACAAGATAGGTACTTGCTGTATTTAGCTAGAAATGCTATGTTCTGTCCCTATAAACATCATTATCCAAAACAGAAATTAGATAATTCAGGAGAGAATAAGGCTGTAACCCTCTAATGTGTGTGTATATATATATATTTTTTCCTTTAATTTATCTACACCCTGCCTCTCTGCATGTCTCTGTCGTTGATTATTCTTCTATTTACTCCTCAGAACACAAAAAACAGGGTTCTGCTAATGCAGATAGCAGCTTAACGACTCCAAATCAGGGGAGATGCAGTGCACTGGCCCAGGAGGTCGATAGCCTAGTCAGACCAAGCCATAGGAGCATCAACATCAATTGGATAGAGCACTAAAACAGTGTCGTAAAGGATCCAGGCTGGGAATTAAACAAGGGACAACAAGGCAATAGGCATGTAAGGAGACACAGTAAGGAGACTCTAACACTAAACTGCTATAGACACGCAACACAAAGAACTAAAGTGAAAATAATACATACAAATATCATGCCACTATCCAATATCAGTCCACCTCTTGGATTTTTAAACCATCACTATATTTAAGGATTTCAATTGATGCCAGTTGAGATAGCAAAAGACAAAAGTCAACATAAAAGCAATTATCACTTGCAAAATATAGGAAAATTATTACCATGCTGTGTTCTGTTAACACATTACCACTACCCTAACAGGCAGCAGCTCTATGCCAGCTTGTGCCATCTCCTGAGACCTAAGGGTGTTTATGATATAGGCTCTCCATTCTATATGTGTCCTCTACCGCCTTGGACAGGGAGCTGTGAAAATGAGGCTGGGGGCATCACTGGTGGTGACAAACAACAGGGAACAAGAGGTCTGTGGTGTGTGGTGCATAGATGCTTTTATCCCAGGGCCTCTTCCATGTCCTCTTCCTGACTGGCTGCCAGACATCTATACAGCACAGGGGCCATATACAAAGAGATGCTAACAATGTTATCTGCATCCTCTGCCTTTCCTGTGCCCAGTCCACCATCATCTATTTATTTATCCTGATCCTGAAAATAAAGAGGGAAATGAAAACACACCTTTTTCATTATTTTTTTCTTCATTCAAGTGCTTTCCAGCTGACTAAAATTCATATTTATGCTAATATGCGGCACCTCTTTCCGCCTCTGCCTCACATGGGAGATGGGAGCCAGGCTAGAATTAATGACATTGCATCGGCGGTAATGTTTGCCGCGTTTCATTAGCTGGTATATCTTTAATTTCCAATAAACACAGTAATTAGGGGAGGTATCCGCGGAGACAGGCCCTGGCAGGCTGCTGCCGTGGTAACAGCTGTAACCGAATCTGCACAGAGGTAACAGCAGTCAAGGAGGACTTTCAGCTTAACCAAATCCTGCCTCGCAGTGGGAAGGGCCTCGATTCAATTATATGAAAACGAAGCCCACCACAGATATCAGCCCAGCCGTTCACAGAAAAGTGAGAGGAAAGTAAAAAGAATCTATTCAAGAGCATCTGCAAAAACAATAGAGCTATTCAAATGTATACATATAAAAATATATATTTCAAAACAGATTTTTGATTCACTTACATACAAATCAAGCACTGACATAAACATAGACTTTCATTTTACATTTTTTTCTTTAAAAGCCTTTTCAAAGCAACATCTCCCTTTGCTTCAGCTTTCAAAAGCCTACTCTTTCAAAGACCACTTAAGAGGGAGGGGAAAACATTCACAGAATGTTCCAAAAATCAGCCCCTCGCATATTACACAGTCTTTTGCTCACTGCAAGCACAAAGGGCAGTAGAATGGATTAATCCTACACATTATAGTCAAAGGACTAGTGAGACTCATGTACAGAGAGGCAATTTACCATCCTGACCTTTCAATCTTTAAAACGTTCCACATATCCCTCTCCTCCCCCTACACGCATACTTTTGAATGCTCTCCTCCAACGCAAGTGCTGCAATCATCTGAGGGTTTCTTCATCTCAACATGACTTGGTGAACAGAGAGAGATAAAAATGGAGGAAGAAATAACGTCAGAAAGAGTAAAGGGCGGGACTAGATAGGAGCAAGATATAATAAGAGAGACAAAGGAGAGAGAATTTCTCCCTGAGAAAGGATTCGAGGCCAGGTGACCGAGTGGCTGTGCTGCAAAGGAGAGCTGTAATGGAAGCTGACACTGCCTGCATTCCCAGTTATGACCTCCCAGTCAGAGTGTCCTGTTTATTTAGAGACAAACAAATAGTGAACCACAATGAGCTAATAGGCTCTGCTAGGTACTCAAACTCAGTCACCACAGTGTAGGGCAAGGATGCTGAACACAAGCTGAATGGCGCAAATCTCATAAGAGCTGAGATTTGTTACCTAATGACTGTGGAAAATAAACACAACTACTTTTCTGATGTGACTAGATAATTTAAAACCCATATTTAGGTTTGTCCGCAGCTAAAATACTCCATGACAAATCAAACGTTTTTTTTACAACGACAGCAACTAGCTGTTTTTAGGAAATTACTATGCTTTTTTTTTACATAATGAAACTGTATTTGTGGCCCAGTTTTACAGATTTACATCATCACCAGTAATGAATGATGTCTGTGCTGAGAAAAACCTTGTTGGTTTTGGTCTTTTCTTTGGATTTGTTGGCAGTAAGTAAATTTAAGAATAATTCAAGTCGTATCCTAACCTAAATCTTAATTGCATAATCAAATCTTCCAGGAATTAAAGGCTCTTCTATTTATATCTTATTAATGGCTTTTATTTGCCAGGTTTTCTATGTCTTCGGCTCATCCTTAGTTCCTGTGCCATGTCTATTTTCCTCCACCCCTCCCCTCCTCTGTTTGTCCTCCAAGGACTATACACCTCACCAGTAAACCAGATCAGACAGAGGCTATGGAAAGGTCATAGCTCACTGGTTGGTCCATGGCAGCCTCTCCCGCTGCCTTCCATAGGATCAGTCTCTGCATCCAGTTTATGGATGGCCTCATAGTGGCCTTGCATCCCAGTATGCTCTCTGAGGCCCCAAGCCCAGTCTGGTCTCCCAGCATGTGGGATCCATAATGTCAGACATCTCCATATCCCCAGTAATCACCAGATCAACTTGGGACCATGTGCAGGGCTGTGATTAGCATTAGCGACTTACCAGTCCTGTTCAGACTTCGCACAGGAGAACAATAAGAGTTGACGTCTCCATCTGCTGCCATGAATTACTACAATTGCCTTCCGTCAATCCCCTCACTGAGAGGGATTCACGAGGAAGGGAAGAAGAGCTCACTCACTTTGGAAAAGCTTGCACCCTAAGTCAGAAAGCAACGGGCTCAAGCTGTGCCTCTTCACCCTCCCATCTCAGTTGATCTTTGGGTGAGCATATGGCCTGAGAGTCAAGAAAGTGCAGCATCTCGGCAGGCTGGATTAGGAATGGAGTAACAGGCTGCAAGGGAGTGGTGATGGGCACTTTGGCTGGAGGATGGCGTAATCTACCCAGCAAGGCAGAGCACAGATGCTGGGCCAGGCAGGGAGGCTCACTCCTCGTTAAGGGTCCATTACAGAAAAGTCCTCGTTAAAGAAACACTACTGCGAGGAGACACCGTCCGCTAGATGAGCAGCAATGGAGGAAAAGATTTGATTAAATAATTAATTAATCGTCCTACCATTTTCAGTGTGATCATGTCTCCATTTCACTTATTAAAGATATAGAAGCCTGGGTGGGAAGACCTGTTTGAATCTGAGCTAATACATGTGTTTTCGTTTTTTTCTCATTACTGTCTCTTTCCGCCTTTTGTTTGGCTAAATTTTCACCTACCTTTTCCATCCGTGCAAGAAAATGCTTTTGGTTAGCAAAGCAAGGAGATGTAGTGAGTTAAAGGAGGAAGAGAAGCCAAGGAATTCTGCTCAATTGAGCACTGGGGAGGATGTTAACATGGGGCCCTGGCACCTCTGCCAAAATGGCTTAGCCTTACTTGATGTTTCAGTGTTGATTAAGAGACAGGGATGGGAATAGGTTTCAGCCCTGTTTAGTAAGGGAGCAGCAGGTGCAGGTTGGGACAAGCCAAAGTGATGATGGTGTTGACTACCGTCAGTCTCCACACTGCAACAAATGTCTTCCCCTAACAAGTGATTCATCACAGCCCAATCAACACAGCATTATTGTCTTAATAAAGAAAGGGGGATTCTTCAACCTGCTTTTCAATCCAAACATTTCAAATATTTTCTATTCTGATTAGGTTTATTTTTACTGTAACCTGAAAGTCATAGTTGTTTTGTCATTATTTGTTTAAACTGAATACAGTATGTAAATGGGTTTGGATGGCATCCTGATCAGTTTGCATGAATAGCTACAAATAAACAGATAATTTTATGAAGGCAAGACTTATTTTGAACTTAATAAAAACAACATGGCAGTGGAAGCAGAGCCTCTCCATATATGAATGTGTCTACAGTATGTGTGTCCCCTTTTGAATGGCTGTCTGCTCTATAGAAGAGATTAATGTGGTTACAGTAAGCAAACAACCAACTTTCAGATAAACTTATTATTAAGTTATTTCCTAAATGAAGTAACTTCACAGAACATGTTTAAACCTTCTGCCAGGGCAGAAAGAAAGTTTGACTTAATTTCAATGTCATAATTAGTTTGATGATGATCTGCCTGTCAGTTTTTAACAGATTTGAATCTATTGAAGTGATTGCATTGGAAGTTTAAAGTTATGCCAGCATACAATCCAATTGGTTCGCTCATTTTGACAACAATACGATTTAATGATCAAATACAATTCAATAACATTTCATATGGACATTTTCTGCAGTGTAGAAGCTTGAAGGGATTCTCTAGAGAAGCATGTAGGCCGAACTGATGTAAGAAAGATTTTTCCTCTCCCTCTTTTTCACTGTAACAACCTCCCTGAGCATTTCATAGCTGCATATGCTGCTGCTTAAAGCACCGCTGAGATTTATGCCGTTGTCAGCTCACAAGGGTGCAATCAGGAATAAAGATCCCATAAACCCCTCTGATGTGTCCACAGGTACAGCAGTACTAGGTTATTGCTGATGGTGGATAAAAACCACGTAACTGTATGTTTGGTATTTTTTCTTTTCCTTATTTGTAAGTGAAAGCTTACATAGTTGAGTTTTGAGGGGGTTTCATGACCTGTACACTTTTGAATCCTGATTAAACCTAATGGCACAATTCTACAAATGCACCGACATCAACAAAACAAGTCAAGCTCCTCCCTTGTTCATCCAAAAACAGCAATATGCTAGTTGAGAATGAGGCGATGACAAGAGAGAGAAAGAAGCCATGAAGATTGCAGAATGCCAGAGCTTTAGGCCCCTTTGTTTTAATCCTGAATATGGCTGTTTTCCTATGGGTTGCTGAGGTTGCCAAGATTACTAGTGTGTGTGCATGCGTATGTCAGTGTATGTAGGCCTGTGGCGGCTGCCCAGGGAGCGATGGCCACACGGCACTCTCTACGGAGGCCCTGGTCTAACTACGGGAGGCGACAGGCCTCCCCTCCTGACACATACACCACTAACTTCCCCCTGGCTACCTGTCTTCGTCGCCGGCAGCTCTAACTAGCTGCGAACGACACCCACCCCCGCTGACAGAGTACCGCGTCGCCGAACGTGCTGCTCCTCTCTCCCCCACGCCACATCTCCGGCCCTTATCAAAACTGTCTCTCCTCCACGCCACCCCTCACAGCTGCACCGCATCAGTGATTAAAGAGTCCTGATCCTGACGTCACCCACCAGGTCTCCCCTAATGTCACCACACTACTTTGAATTTCTTTGTATAGAAATCAGTGTTTCCGGATCTACGAGGACAAGTCATTCCTCATAAAGTACGCCGTTTCTTGGCCACAAGAGTACGCATGCGCACAGCGCTAGAGATCCGCTGGTCGCGAGTTCGAGTCCTGGTAAAGGAAGCGATCGGGTACTGTGACTGGCAACACTTAGTCACTTGGTTGCCTCTGGCTTCGGTCAGCTCATTCCTCATAAAGTACGTCCGTTTCTTGGCCACAAGAGACACGGGGTGCTGAATAGACAGCGCCTTTCTTCCTCGTCAGCAGCCTAAATGTCGAAACAGCGCCACCAGACCTTTGACTCCATGTTGTGGTTGAAAACGGTACTGCAGCGCATCTTCCATCACCCGTAGCCCGGATTCGCTTCCGGGCGAAGAGAGAGCGGAACAGACCGGGCGCATGCGCATTAGAAGATTACCCATGATGCCACGGGGCAACTTGACACCTTTTTAAAATTTAAAAAGATTTCATTCAAAAAGTAAGGCATCTTAAAACCTGAAAAGTGTTTCTAGGGAGTGGACTTAACGGGTGTGAGCGTGTCAACGTGGTTACAGACAGACAAATTGACCTGCACCGTGAGTGAGAACGAGTGCACATCAGAGACCTATAAAAGCTGACCGGAACCCTGCCTTATATTAGTAGTCAGTCACATGTTGCTGCTGCGCCATAGCAACCCACAGACAGGCACAATTCCACACATGCACGCATGCGCACCCAACACCCGCTAGAAACCCATGAGCTGTGGGACTACGGCCAGTGCTGTGACTGGCTACCTTTTTGTATAACAGGGCCTTTTGTGACTTTCATAGAAAACTCGCTTTAAACGCTTTGAAGAACAACATTCACCGAGAAACATCACACTGTTCTGATCGGACCAACGTCTGCCATAATACCTGTCGTTTGCTCTTAGTGACGTCATGCGTCCAGGTGGCCGAACGGTTGGCGTCCAAAGCAACGTTGAGAAATTTCATGTACGCATGCGCACAGCGCTAAAGATCCGCTGGTCGCGAGTTCGAGTCCAGCGAGGCTCACAGTTACATGCACTTCATTTCTTTGGTTTAATTCACCGGTAAAGGAAGCCATCGGTTACTGATGCCATGAAAAATATTATCAAGAATCTTTATCACTAAAGTGCTTCAGCCAACATTTCCTCACTTCGTTTCTCCAGTAAGCCTCTGGAAGGCAATCCACTACTAGGAATCCCTGTGAACGTTGTAAGAAAATGCGAATGTGACATTAGCATTTATGTTTAAAATTCACGTTAGATATTACAGACCAGGCTCTGTGGATATTTATCGGCATTTGTGCTGTGTGGCAACAAAAATGTCTCCCACTAAGCGTTTTCGTTATCCAAACTACTGTAATAAATGTGGGTTTTACCTTTCGCTATAAAAGCTGATGACGTCAGAACCTCCGAACAAACACACAGACAGGATGATTTACAGTAAATAACCGCCTTTATTAATTATTAGCAAAGTTCATAAAACATGTGGGGGGCTCCAATCTGACGGGGAGAATGTGTATGCAATGTGTGTGTGTGTTTAGATTGTTTGTCCACTCGTGAAGTCAAGCTAGGTTGGCATCTGCTGCACTGTGCATGCTACTAGTGTGAGTCTGCATGATTGTGTATGAATAACGATTGGACCCCACAGATTATCCACTGTGTCCTGTGTATGTGTATGTGCGTATATGTGTGTGTGCCCACCTGGCTATCTCTCAACAGGTTACATAAGTACGTGTGAACTCTTCAGGGGACTCCCTAGCACTGGGTCCAGCTGGCACCCTGCTCCTGCTCTTAGCTTTGCCTTTTAACACTATCAAAAAACTGAATTTATTTATCTCTTCCTTCACTGGTACAGAAATGTTTTTCATTGTTGTTTTCTTCATTTTAATTGATTTATTTGTTCTCCAGATCGTCTTAACTGGGGTGACTAACGGGGCTTAGCTGATACAAGCTCACATCGCTGCTGCGACAATTCACTTTTTCATTCTGCATTTTCATGGTGAGGTTGTCTGTTGTTACGCCTGGATAGATTTTTATCTACTCAATCCAACCTGGCTGGAAATATGTGGTCAAAACTGCACAAAATAAATAAGTAAAAATAAGAAAATATCTGTAACTGTCCATATGCTGGTGCAGTTTGATGACTGATGGGAAAAGTATTTGCATCAAGGCCGAGGTATGAGAGGTGTCTCAGTCCTGTCTGTATGAGATTGCAGAGGAGTAATCAAAGAAGTGGCACGTCTTGGGCTGAGCTGAAGTTGCACTGCAGACACACCCCTAAACCCCCCTCTGGGCGTCTCAAGGGCCGTCTATCCCACTCCATCGCATCACTGTAGCGACAGCTCTCCCGAGCCTCCCCATCAATCCCCTGGCCAGTTGCAGCTTCCCGATCTCGCTGCCAGCTCCTCAGCCAGTCAGCAGATGCCCAACAACGCCAGGCCTGACAATCGCTTACCCTGCCGGCTTCAAGTCTGTCAACCCCGGGCCTGTCAAATTACTGTCAGCGTAAACAGTGGGGGAGGGAGGGATGGAAGGGGTGAAATAAAAGAGGAAGGGGTGAAAGTGGATGGGAAAGGAGTGGAGAAAGCTGGGTGGAGTGTGTAGGGTGGGATGAGATGGGGAGAGTGTCACGCACAGTCACACATTTGTGCACACACACGCTCATATACACACCCACACCCGCACAACTCTGACATATATATCACTCTCGCCCCATCTTCTTCTGATGCTGGCACCCTCTCGCTCCCATCAATGTCCCCCTCCTCTCTCTTTTCCCCATCTTTCTTTCAGGTAATTCCCTTGGTCACATCAGTCCTACTCATCTCTCCATGCTTTTCCTCCCCCCATTTCTCCCTCTGCCCCACCACCACACATGTTCTATCTCTATCCCCTAGTCTCAAAGCACCAGCTCAACATCACTTTGATTCAAAAAAAAAAAAGAAAAAAAAAGAAGAAAAAGAAGACGAAGAAGGGAAAAGTAATGGGCAGAAAAATGAAATGACTTTCTGGGCCCTCACGTAAAAGCATGGCTCGCTCTTCGAGACAGGCAATATTCCCTCAATTATTGCCGCTCACAGAACCATCTTCGCCAGTGGATGAAGTTTTAATTCCAGGCATCCAATAAAATGGATGCCCTAGATGTAATGTAGAAATAACCCCTCAGTGTTTCAGGATTTGCATGACAGTGTATTGTACATATGAGAGCTACACACATGCACTGCACACGTGTGTGGGTGTGTTCTCACATACTATAACTGAGTAGGAGATGATGTGCACACTTCATATTGATCTGACAGCGAGCCACTCTCAGCTGTTAACTCCAACCTGTCTATCCTCAAATGAGTCAATTCTCAGTAATTTACATTTCTAAGAGATCCTCACTATAGGAGTAGACGTACATGAGCCAGTCAATAATGCCTTAATCAATCATGCAGCTACCTTAAAGATCATCATCCATCCGTAAGATAAGAAATGCTTATAAACTTACCTGTGTCTTGTAATCAATATATCGTATTTCTAGTTCTAGTTTTAGCTAAAACTATAGACTGTAAAAGTTCAGCCACTTTACTAGACTGCCTTTGACTTTGTATTGAAACGCTGGACTGATTTGCCATGGTGACTAACCTCAGGCACTCAGGTCTCTGATTGGTCAAGGGAGGGGAGTGGCCCCGCTGTGCATAGATGAGTGCTCAGATAATTGGTTGAGAGAATTGGGAGTCGTCAGCAGCCACTCTAACAGAAATGGGTCTAGCCAGCTGAGCTCCCGGCTCCTTAAGTGCCATTTTAACACAGTCATTCCCCCGCCTTTTAATTGCAATCTGACTTTGAGGGCATAGACGTCCATCATAAACCGACGGACACGTTACATATGCACATGCACGTGAGCAAACATATGCATTCAGAAAAAAAAAATGTGTCAGACCTATACTGATGATCTGCACAAGGCAGACACACTCAGACGCTGACAACAGAACAGAAATCTTTCAGATCCACACTGCTGACACACCAGAGGGAATAAACATGGCAGAAAATTCAGCTTTGTCTCTGACTCAGGGAGAGAGAGTGGGGAAGAGAGAGGCTTTGTCTTGGGTGTAGCTGTGTGGCTGTGGGGATCGATAGGTTTAACCAGCAGGGGCCTGGGTTTGTGGAGCAGGAAGAGACACAGGCAGGAGGTTAGGGCTGGGCAGAACAGCCTGGAAATGCTTTATCACCACTACCAGCAAGGCACTGTCTCCCATCAGGGGCGCAAGAAGCTTAGGGGCTTGAGAGGCTGCATGTATGTGTGTGCGTTTGTGTGTGTGTCTGTGTCTCATTTAGGGATATGTCTGTGTGAATGCATGAACTGTGCGTGACAAATATTATCATCTAGGGTGTTTTACTTGCATGCTGATATTGTTTGATTCAACCTGGCATCTGTGAGAGACCTCAGGAAAGTCCTCTGCTATTGTTTCTGTTTTGCCCTCCCTTATACCACCGGCTTCAGATGGAGCCATCAGAGAGAAATGAATCTAAACTGTCTGGTGGTGGAGGAGGAGGAGGAGCAGGAGGAGGAGGAGAAGAGGAAAGGAGAGGAGATAAAAGGCAAGGGGAAACCAGGTGAAAACTGTAATATCAGGCAATGCATGCTGCTTCTCCATGCTGACATTATCCCAAAGACCAAAAATTGCTATTATATATCTTTCTCTCTCCACTGTTTGGATCGAAGAATGAGGTTGCTTGAGAAGAGAAGAGAAGAGAAGAGAAAATTTAAGGCAAGCTGACATGCAGAGAATGGTGGATTATACCTCCACAAAGTAGAGGAGAAAGGAAGAAAAGACAGAACAGTTGTGGAAGCAGGAAGATGTTGACGCAACATGTTGATCTGTCACACTTTACTACCCCATTGGTGACAATGACATCACCCAGCTAAGGGCGAAGGGGCTGCAGCTGAGTACAAATGCATTATCACCACTGCAGTGAGGCCAAATTGTTGCACCAAAACAGTGCAGGGTGTGAAAACCAATGTAAGCAGGTCATAGATTACCTTCTAATGTCACATCTCTGCACTGTACATATTTGTTAAGCTCTTCTTAAATTTTGCATGCTGAGCTTTAGTTATAAAAGATCACCACATTTAAAAAAAACTCAAAATGACAAATGAATCCCATATGAGTTATTCATCTCAAACACAGACAGTTTTGGTCTCTGACAATTTCATCCATTAAGCCAGACAACTCATACAGTAATTGAGCTGAATAAGTTGGCCTAATGTCTTAGTCCTCCAAACAAACAATGCTGTCATAATTTGTTTTTAATCGGATTGGATTGTTTTGGCTGATAAAATATGCTAACTTGCATTATTATGAGTAATGAGAGGAGCGGAATTTACTGAGCAGCGATCCTCTCCCCAAACAGTAAAAGAGACCGATTGTGTTTGTACAGTAGATGCAAATCAGCCTGTCTTGCTGCCTATTGATTTAGGACTCCGTCTGATGTGGATGTTGCTGTCTTCCAATGTGGTTTTTACCTTTCACCTGAATCAGACTAGTTCAGTACTGTGATCCCAGTGTTTTAATTAAAATGCGCTCCTCAGCTCAATATTTGGATTAGTTGAGGTTTAGGCGCAGACTGTGAAATTTAATTTGATGATATTTTCAGCTATATCAAACAGGTAAACAACTACAGACCTTTCATATAATCCTCTCTAGTTCTAAGTGCCAGTTGGATTGTTAAAATACCTTAAAAAAAGTATTCATTGTATATGTGCAATGTTGTGTATTCTCTGGTATGCAGTATACATCAGCTCACTGTAATCTGTGAAACAATATTATCACTGACGTCCTGCATGTACTGTGGAAAAAGCCCAATACATAGAGATTAAAATAAGTCTAATACTGGGATGTAATCAAATGGATCCCAATAATATCAACACATTGTATTGTCAATGTGTGCTTCTAAATATTTTGCTTGTATTTATTAAATGTATATGCACTTAATGCCAATTCTAATTATGTTGAGAAAGACAAGTAAACAAGCAAACATCATCCTCTGGCATCTAAGTGCATTAATAATAGGTGCAGATGAATTTTTAAACATTGAAATATAGTTGGGATGTTCAACAGTAGTTGTGAAGCTGGGTCAAGTATTCACTGTATCCAATTTGCTGTCAGTCTTGAGTAATTTCTATTTACATGGTAATAGTCTGTCAATTCATGTTTGCAGTGTGCAGTCAAGTATTTGTGAAGGCGATCTTGAGGTGCATAAAATCAACTTTTTCTATGAATAAAACCTATATCAAGAAATGAGCTTTACTTAACTTTCATACTGCAAAAAACTTTATTGCATGTAAATGTAAATTATGAGAGCCCTTGTTTCACTTTTCCAAATCAGCCTTTGCTGCATTGAGAACAGCTAAACAATTAACAAGTGCAAATCAACAAGTGTCTGAGCTGTCAGACCTGCCTTAAAACACCAGGGACCTGCTCAAACAGTGACACGAATGACTTAAACAGTTTCCTTTAATTTTCCCATTTAACTGAAATGAGAGAACAGTTTCAGTTGCCAAGTGTTGTTCCTGCCTATCTTAAAAATGGCATTAGTAGATTCACAGATGTGTGAAAGAAGGGTTTTTTTTCTTCTTTTTTTTAAAATCCAGCATGATAATTTGAAAATGGAAAATCTCTTGTTCCATCCAAATAATTTTGGCAGCTGTTAAAAAAAAAGAGAGAAAAAAAAAAAAGGTGCTGCACATCGAGGGGGTGTTATTGTGCAGCTGTTCCAGCTCTGGGCTAATCTCATAAAACTGCAAACTGAACATAATGCAGACTGCATTGTCTTCCACATATACACAATCTGGGACAATAATATATTGAATGTATGGGGATTACAATCATTTGACCATAAATATCATTTCAGTCATTAATTTTGTTTTTCCTTTTAGACATTTTTCACCTGAAAAACACTACACTTAAATGCTGTGCTGAAGGATGTAAATAGTAGGAAACCCAGACACTCCAAAAATAAAGATGACCTGTTTTGAGGCAAAATATAATTATACGCCAAAGCACTGGAGTTGCCTGTGTACTTCTTCATTTGCAGTAGTCCATAACACAACACTACTATTTAAAAAAACTCTTGTTTAAATCCCTTTTAGTATTTTCGGCAGTATGCGTCTCATACCACGTACTATCATCATACACACTGAGACCTATACCTAAGGACTGAGTTCAAACATTAGATACGTTCCACTTTTTAAGTGGAAATTAAACTACCAGCTAATTAATCAGCTGCCAAAAGAAATGATGATAATAAGACCTTTCCTATTCTTGAATATTTGAAGCCAAAGTGAATCTAAATAACTCCAAGTTAAGACAGAGATAGGACTCGGGCAGCTTAGAAGACTGATAAAGGTTTTACCTCCATTACAGGGGCTAAGACGAGGCTCGGGCCACTGCAGCTCTGGATTCCAAGCACGCCCCTGATGGAGAGTTGTTGTTGGAGTGTGTGTGTGTGCATGTGTGTGTGCATGAAGAGGTGGAATGAGGTGTGTTGTGGGGAGGCAGAAGGAGTGAATGACGGTAGAAAAATGTCTGCAGATGGATTTTGAAACAGCCATACATCCTCGTTAGACGCGCTGTCTCCCAGCGGCCAGAGCAGTCCCCTCATCTCCCACACACATATAGACATATCCACACACACAAACACGAGGCACAAACACTCTGCCATTACTAACTATATATCCTGGATTGTTTTCAAAATTCCTGCCTTGGTAATGAAGAAATAATGTTCACACAAAAACACACAGAGACACACACACATACAAACATACAAACTTCAATACTCGATACTTTTTTGGCTTCCTAATTTGGATAATGGTAGTTTTATACTGTTACATGCTAACATGCACACAACATGACAATGATTACCATAAAAACCATCTTATATTAGTGTGTTAGCATGCCAACATTCATGAAGTAACAGTAAACACAAAGTATAGATCAGGTGGATGGGAATGTCAATAGTTTTACAGGTATTTTGCAGGTCAGATCATATAGATTAAAAATTATATTTCTGTGGATCACAGGCCATGTTTTGCCACGTTTAAAATCATATCAGAAAAGGGTTCCACTGGCATTTTAGCCTGGGCTAAAGCATCAGTGGCACACTAGTACTCTTAAATTTGTCAATCTTGTAAGTTACCATGCACATTTAGAAAAAGGAATATAAACAAAGCATTTTTTCTGTTTTCTAGTGATTTTATGTTTTCGAAAAGAAAAAGAAAAGTCAAACCCAGTTTTGAAATTTTCCTCATCCTTTTTTGACCAGGAAAAAGAAAAAGATATTCTATTAGAAATGTAATTTTTCTTATTTAAAATGAAAATCAAATCGTGACTTATTTTTTTATTTTGTAATTCCTGTTTATGAAAACAGGACTGGGGACCATCCTCTGGGGACAATGAATATATAATCCAAGTACATATTTTCACAAAAATCCATCTTACGGTTGAGATATTCCACTGTGGTTCAAAGTACATCGACAGATTTTGCCATCTAATTTTGTTGGCATGGCTAAGAAGGGTTTTTTTTGTGGGGAAAAAAATCAATGTGAGGTGTCAAAAAATATTGATATTGGTACAAATCTCAGTTATTATATTGGCACTATTATCAAATCAAATGTCTTTCTATACTCATATTCACACAATTACAACTGCTTGTAAACGATCTGTTTTAATCCCCATGTATCCTCTATCCTATCCACAAGGATACCAATCTGTACACTCTGAAAGAGAGATTTTAAAAAAGTAGTTTTGACACCAACTGCCAACCTCACTCTTGCCCCAGAGACGCCACCCACCCACCACTCCACAGCACTGAAAAATTTCCCCCCAGCATCCCCAGCAGCCTACTGAGTCATGTCCTTTCCCATGTTGTCACCCCCTCCTCTGTCCACCCACAGCACAAGTCACTAGCCCTAAAGAGAGCTGAAGCAAACAAAGATACAAATGCCCGCTCAACATGCCTCGCACTTGCATCTGCATTCATTACCTCTCATTTTTGCGACACACAAAAGCTTCTCATTGAACCGTTGTTGTGTGCTTATGACAGGTTTCACGGTGCCGTCACACCGGCCTTCAGTGCTCATGGCTTCCACGGTTGAGACAGTCAGAGGTCAGTAATGAATATACATGTGTGGTCTGCAGCAGGGAAGATATTGGGAGAAATAGAGCGAGGGAGGAAGATGAATATTGAGTTAACGTGCCGAGCAGGGTAGGGCTACATTCCCAGTTCTCCAGTCACAATGTCCTCTGCTGTTAGTCTCAGTCTGGCTTGTGAACATAAATATTTACACGGCTGTCACGATCAGGATTTATAGGACATTCTCTGCTCTTCCCGTAAGAGAAAAATAAAGTATGCTTTATTTCTCCTTTTCTTGTAGAAAAATAGAGGTAAGTTTCCTTTTGCACAATGGCAATGGAATTCTTGTTTGCTCTGGGATGCAACTCTGTTTTCTCTGTATTGTATACTGAGTGCACAGGGTGTGAATATTGTCTCATTATATTGACAGTTCTCATTCTTGCCCGTTTCAATAACCAAAATTCAGCAAAAGAAGTGCTGTAATATAAACAGTTTGGATGTTTCCAACTGCTGGGCTGGTGAAGTGACAGAGAGGCAACAGAGGCAATAAAAGACAGACTATATACTTATTGTCTGTCTTTGTAATACTGGATGCAATAACAATACTGCAGGCCAACCTGTCTGATGTTTGTTTTTGTGTAGCTGTGTGTGTGTCCTGACAAACTCAAAATGTTTGTGACCATAACTGGAATATTCTCAGTTGACAGAGCAGCAATGCAAACACCCTTTTCTCTCCATTTTTCGTTCACCTACTCTTCTTCCTCCTGATTCCATCCTAATCTGCCAATGCCAAATCTGTTTTGTCATGTAACTCCTCTGATAGGTTGGCATGTAATTAACTCCTTGGCATGCACTGTGGGTTGTCATTTGCATGGTAATAAATCTCTGCTCCTTAATGTAGGTGGGGGGAAGCATACACGGACTGTGCGCTTAGCTTCAGCAAACATCCCTGTCTTACCCTTATCAACTCCCCCGACTCCAACCTGTTTGGTCCGAGAGGAGTAATCGTCATTTCCAGGTGGCAGGCCATATTGATTAAACATTGCGTTTAGTTTTTATGAATGTATTTAAGGGGGAGCTGTGGCAAATGAAGCTTTTTGGACGACTGACTGCTATTAATCCGATGGTGCATTTGGAGCCATGTATTTATTTGTTCCTACAAGCCTTCTGCCATCCATTACAGAGTCATTTCCTTTTGTCCACTTTATCAATTTTGAGGCTCATCTTTCCTGGAGATCCCTGGCTCTCGCCCAACTATTGCTTATATACAGTGTATCAGCTAAAGCCACAAAGAGGAGGCACAGCCAAAGAGTGTGCGTCTCTGTGTGTGTGTGTGTGTGTGTGATGTGTTAGTATGTGTATATTTGTGTCCCTGAGTGCACTTGCGCACACACAAATAATAGTTTGAACAGATGAGGCATTTGGGGCAAGAGAGGAAGGGGTGTGGGTGGGAGGGAGATTGGGGGGTGCGAAGGGGTGCAAGGTGATTATATGTGTGTGTTTTGAGAGATGGATGAACGGAGTAAAGATTGCACTCATCTGTCGTGGTACAGTGCTCCCATCAGGTCTAATGAGTGTGCCGGGGTGACCTCAGTCTCTTAGGTTCACAGGCCTGATTAAACATCGTCTCGGAGTCGGCTCAGGGGATGCCAGGCAGACCAGCACCGGCTCTCCGCTCTCCTCTTCCCTCCTCCCTCTTTGCTCCCCTCCATCGTCCTAATGGCTCCTTCTGATCTAACCCCATTTATCTCTATCACCCCCCCCACACACACACCCACACACCTCCACACCCCTTGCTATCTCCAGATTCACTCTACCGATGATACTCCCTTTGTTTGACTGTCATCTGTCCTTATTAATATTGTTTCGCTTGAGTTTTTGTAGCTCATATGTTTGACGGTTACATGTTTTCTTTTGACTGTCATCAGTAAATGTATGTGCGCTACAATGAGTTTCCAAAACCCAACTCTCACTTTTTCTTCAAATACCATCCTTCTATGTTTATTCAGAGCAAGGAAGCCATAATGAGGCTGAGGTTGAGGGATGATGATTAACTGCAACAGGATCCAGGAACTGGCGTAACTCATGATAAGACAGCTTTCTGTGGAGGCTTTGATTTATTTGGCTGTAAGGTGCAGAATATCGGCCGTTCCTCTGAGCTGGAGGCCATGTGGGGTCACGAGTCGGAGACATGCAGTTAAGACGCAGCCAGTCAGTGCGTTTTAATCTTTCTCTCTTCACTTTGATCTCAGTAACTTCAGTCGAAGCTTGCTCAAATCATCACCAAGACATTTTAAAGGGTTGCAATTAGGGCCAAATAGCCCGTCATTTATCAAGCTCCTTTCATGTCCACCATTTTATTTTATGAAAGCAATCGATTGTCTCTGTGGCATAGAGGCACAGCCCAACCTCTGCTTGTGCTCCTACACTGTAGGTGAAAGTGATGAGCGCAGTCAGGCCATTGCTCCAGCAGTGAGTGAGAGAGATAGAAGGTGATTTTGTGGCTGGAACACCATGACCGACAGTTCTTTCGCATTTACACCAGAGCAATCAGACAGCCCGGTCTGGTAAAAATATAGCAGCTAGTCAAAATGCCAAGGGCTCCGGGCATCTGTGTTTGCTTTCAGGGTGGCGTTCAGCAGTTTGAAGGGAGATGGAGGAAAAACAGACAGAGGTCAAAAGGAGGAGAGAAAAGAATGAAGAAAGAGACAGCGGCAAGGGAGCAAACAAAGCTAGTGAGTGCTACAGTTATGTGTTGTTTATTTACAGTAATGTGTTATTTAAATCACTGCTCCAGAGGAGTGCTCAGCTTCTTTGCAGACAGAAGGCAAGGGAAAGACATGTGGCTGACACGGACTTAGACAAAGAGGCTGCACACATATAGTACACACAGACACACACACCCAAACGACTGGGATTTGTTCATCATAGCAAAAGCCTACTTGGAAAATGATGTACAAAATGAGCACCGTTTATCAATATTTAAATCCTCAAGCTATGAAATGAATTGTGTTTAATACGTGAAATATGCATGCATTTATTAAAGACTTGGTCTGCAGGACTGTGTTTTTATAATACAACAGTCTTTACATGCATATTTATTAGCAGCCTATATTAATGGATCTATTAGAGGAAGACATACATGCATACACAAATGTCAACACATACACAAATAAGCAAATTATATCATATATACACACACAGTATGAACTTCCATGCATGCACGCACACACACTGAGACACACAGAAGCAGACCAGAGCTCCAGCAGTGCGGGGCAGGAAAGGAGGCTACAGGGCCCTGACCACATAATCATCTCCTAGAGAGTGATCATCAAGGCCTCCAACATCACCGCACAAATACACCAACCTTGGACCCCCTGGCACGATGGTAGGGAGGAGGGGTGAAGACAAGAGTGTTTACAGTAAAGAGAAAAAGGGAGGGAGAGAGAACATAAAAAGCAAGAGGAAAGGAGAGGGAGAAAAAGGAAATTAAAAAGCGGAAAACAGAAGCAAAGCAGAGCGAAAATGGGGGGTCTGTGTTTTCATGGGTAAAATGGGAGGAGGAGAGACGATGAAGGAGACAGGAAGAGAGAATATGAAGCACAGGATTATCTAAAGAATGTGTGAAAGAGGGAAAGAGTGAAGGAAGAACGGGTAGGTATTATGTTGACATGGAAGGAGAAAGAAAAAGAGAGATATATTGGTCCATTTTGATGTGTAAGGTAGAGGGAAGGGAGAAAATTGGGATGGGAGAGGCAGGAGGAGAAGGTGAGAGGGCAAGATGGGGGGTCTGTGTTTACAGGAGAAGAGAAAGGAAAAAGAAAATGGTGAGAAAGAGGCATTAAGAATGACGTGGGAAAGGAAAGAATTAGAGGTGAAAATGGGGCTGTGTTGACAGGAAACAGCCAAGGAGGAAAGAAAGAGAAACAGGATGAGAGAAGGAGCAAAGGGGAATGAGAAAAGGGTGGGAAACAAATATAAAGGGGGAGACAGAAATATGGGAAACATCGTATCTGTTTGCCACGCATGAATGTACAATAGCGTTGTCCTGGAAACAGCAGCCGCTTGGATTATGAGCTGATTAGTTGCCCTCCTCCTTGAACTCCCCCCACCAACCCCCGACCCCAACTGAGCTGTCTCCACTCCACTCAACAGGGTGTGTGCATGCTACCTGGGACATGGTCTGATGAACACACACACACACACACACACACACACACACACACAGTCTTCATTCAGACACATACAAACAATAAACTCAGCCTTTACTCTTGATTGCCCATTGTATTCACTGTAGCCAATACCTTTACGAGTCAACATCTCAATCTTTCACTCTCTGCTGGACTCTGGTTCTCTCTCTCTTTCTCTCGCCCTGTGTGTGCGTGTGCGTCTATGTGGTGTGTGTGCCGTGGCAGGGTGCTAATCTTGGCCCTTATCTTTGCCTGCAGCTCTGCTCACATTCCCTTCTCCACGAGCACCTTATCTGTCATCACTGTCAATCAGAACAGATCAGGCTACCTACAGCTGAGTCTGCTCGACCACCCTCCTTCCCCTTGCCCCCGCCAACCACCCACCCTACATGTCCATTACCAACCCTCACACTATGCATCTTCCCAGCCTGCAGCATCTTTCACACATCTCACACACACACACGCAAACTTAAGAACTGTTATTAAAACCATTAACACTGGCTTCTTTTATGAAAGTTTGCTGTACATTGACCCGTTCTCCTGGCATCTGTCTGGCACAATGGCCGCAAACACTTCTTGCTTTGTGGGAGCCTGATTAGCATGTTTGACCACTAAACTCTACATCCTTACAAGCTAATTAAGAGATCAGTTCTTGTAACCTGCTCATAGCAAAAACAAGGGTGAAATTTGATTTTGATTAGAATTTCCCTCAAGGGAATGGAGCCAAGGTGCAGCAGTAATTCAGTTTGCTTTTATTGCATTTATTATACAGAAATAAAAAGAAAGATAACCAGTGCCCACTTTTTTAGACTTGTAATACTGACACAACATAGTAACATACTGTATAACCTTCCTATCATCATGTTTCACATCATACCTCAATCCTGAGTTTAATGAGCAAACTAGATTAATTTAAAATTCATTTATTGATAGATTACAGGTTTTTTTTTCCAATTCCTTAAACACAATTTTGCAAACAAGCTGGTTTTATCAAAATACTAACACAACTCACCAAACCACACACCCAAACTGCAAAATACCTCATATATCCTTCAAAATGAAGCACTGCAACCAAAATCAAACTTTTGCACCAGATGGCACACACTGCATTCGTATTACAGATTTTTGTCTAACCAACCACACACTGTTGGGCATAATGAAAAGCACTCTCATCTTTAGTATGCTTTGCCATAGTACTAACATAGTTTAAACTGTAGGGAATACTTCAGATTGTTCACATGCACAGAAATATTTGCAGATACACACATGTGCTATTGAGATATTTGTATTTTTATTTATTCTTCACCAAACAAGTCAGTGCAACATATGCACAGCAGATATATTTAAATTGGAGTGAACTAAAATATGCTCACAAAACAGTAAGCTGAAAAATACAATTGCAGAAAAAACGTGCAGACATTTTTTAAAAATAAAATAAAGAGGAAAGCAAAATAATTAGACAACACTGCTCTACCCTTACCTCTCACTCTTCCTGCCCCTCTCATTCTCACCCTCCCTCTTCCTCGTCCTCTCTCAGCAATGTCTTCCATTGTTGTTGTGAAAGAAAAAAAGATGCTCACCTGTGGTCTTTTATTGCTTACTTCCTGATTGAAGTGTTAAACAATTACATAACACCTGTTTGGCCAGGTGGCACATATAGTGGCCAATGCGCTCATGTAGTGTCTTTATGTCAGATTGTTGTGTCTTATGCAGAGAACCGCGTTCAGTACACTAAGAAAGTGCCATTTCGAATTGCAAAATATGTGTAAAGCAGAAAATGTGTTAAATGTTTTAGAGACCTGAGATGAGGTTTTGCTCCCTGTGTGTCAGTTTAAATATTTGTGCTATCCATGTCATTTCAGTGTGTCAGCAACTGGACAAAAATGTAATTATTTTGATAAGGGATACTAGTTAATTTAGTCTTAAAGAGTGTGTTGCGAAGGTTGTTCTTTGATAATTTAATTTAATTTTTATTGTAATCAGTACCAAATTACAGTATATTATCATCAGATGCATTATGATTAAATTGTTACTGTACATCATCATTATTTAAATATTCATAACTAATACTCATTTCACCAGAGGCATTCTCAGAAAGGCACCAACAACTCGCTCAAGTCAGTATACATATATTGGCCGGATAGGTGTTGTTATTAGGTTGATACTCTACAATGTGTACTCCCACAAAAAGAAATCCCTAAAGGAATGCAGTCTTGTACACATTACAGCAATGGCTGACATGCAAATGAGCACACACACATTCCAGCCCATCGGCACTTTCCTCCAATGAGGCAGGGCCAATGACCTTCCACCTGTGATCACACTGGGAAACCCACCCATCTAAAATCTTTGCACACAGCTCATATACACCCACTCACTAATCAGCAGCACTAATCCAGACTGGCGGCATTTTTGATTCACAAGCCTCGCCATCAGGGCAGCCCCACCACAGGTACAACAAAAGGAGAAAAAAATAAAATAGCACAAATCCCTTTTGGGCAGGTTTAATATTTTTAGGTGAGGGCACTTTTATGTGAGGGCAGGTGTGCTCTGGCTCCCTAATGCTGAAGTAATTGTAGATAATGGAGTTTTAAGGACAGCTGCTGATGCAGGTTTAAGTAGGATTTGGGTAGAGATTTATAGTGGAGAGAAAATGGGTGGACGGGTGGAAAAAAATGGGAGAGGTGCAAGTGAGAGGGAGTGAAGGAGGAGGTTGAAAAAGAGATGTAGGGGAGAGGAGGGTATGCTTCAGGCTTATCGTAGCAAAGGTGAGAAGCAAAGAAAGAGAGGGATGGGAGAGAGTTAAAAAAAAAGAAATGGCTCTATCTTCTTGCAGAAAAAGCTCTGGGATTGAGAGGGTAAAAAAAAAATTAACTCATCCATAGTTTAGTGTGAAACGAGGGCCTGGTGCTTCTCCAGAAAAAGGGGGTTATAGAGGGCACAAGCTGGATGACTAATTGGGGAGGATACGAAATGAGGCTTGACTCAATCCACACCCTTGAATCAACTCTGCCCTACAGTATGCATCAAATGGGCTCCCTAAGTGGTGCTTTTCCATTGATTATACCCTTTCAATGTTACGCTCCAACTCCTTGTTGGAGAAATTTGACATAAAAAAGAGAGAGAGGGATCTAAAGGGGGCAGTTGAAAGACCGGTCAATACTTAGCAGGGGCAAACCAGAAAAGTAGGAAAGCAGAGAGTGAGTAATATCATATAAACAGATAGCCATGAAAGCGATTTGAGAGAAAGAGAGAGAGAGGACAAGGTGTGTAAAAAGTGCGTTTGGCTCGCCGTAAACGCAGCGGTGCGTGGCACTTCGCCTGGCATGGCACTCACGCTTTATGAGGTGTGGAGGGGCCGTCTCCCTCGCCTCTCTGCCCTTTTAATGATACAGTTTAAATGGAAAAGCTGGAGCTTCAGTTGGCACCAAGGACTTCACTCCCTCTGGTCCACAGACACACACACACACACACACACACCTAGATTCATGCATAAACATATACATGTATACAAGTTTAACTTGTGCACACACATCAGCATAAACTCAGGAAATTTGTACTTGAATGAAGAAATTACACTTAGTGTTAGTTATTGCTTTTAAGCTAAATAAAAATTGATTTACCCCATCCTTAATCAAATTGAATCGAACCCTAAATTTTAAATAATAATAATAATAATAAATTCTATCTTGTTTTGTTTTGTCTTGTTTTTTTCTTTCTTGTTTGTGATATGTGATATGCACCTGCACTGTGAAAAAGAATTTCCTCCTTGAGGACAAATAAACAATCTAAAACTATCTATCTCCTGTTTTCATAGGAGACTGTTTTCATTGCAGCTTTCATTGGACTTGTAGGAACTAGAGTTAATAGCTGAAAAAGAAGCACACACACACACACACACACACACACACACCTCGACACACACTCACTCTGTACACCCTACACATGCTGTATAGATGATCATAGGCCTGAGGTAGAGCCTTGGATGAGACCGAGGAGCGACAGCGATGAAGCCAGGAGGTGAAACTGGCTGTCAGAGCTGTGAAGTCTCCTCAGATCTGCCCCATGTGCCTGGCCACTGTACAGACAGAAGAGACAGTTTTTACCCTCACCCCTCACCTATCACTGTAACCTCTCAGAAGAGAACATACTGCAGTAATGCAATATTGATCTGACAATGTAGTGTGTGTGTATGTGTGTGTGCTTGGGTGAGACGTGTGCTCACCAGCCTTGTGTACAAGTGACTGAGCTGTGCGAAGTTTGTTGATGTGTGTTGCATTGTTTGTGGGACTTGTGTGTGTGTGTGTGTGTGTGTGTGTGTGTGTGTGTGTGTGATAGGGAGGTGGCTATGAGAGCGATGCATTAATAAGCAAGAGTTGAGGTGTTAGCCTTGGTGCTATTTCTGACACCTCACTGTCAGAGCCTTCGTCTGCAGTGGCGGGTTTGACTGAATGGAAACTAGCAGGGGCCTGTGCTCCCTCATTTCACCTTTCACTTCTCTGTATCGCTATCTTGTTCTCTCTCATTTTCCTTCTGACTCACTCATCTACCTGTCAATGATCAGAAAATGTTATACGAGTAGCTATTATTTACAGGTACAATTGCCCTTAAAATCAAGTGAGTAAAAATATGGAAATTAAACCTTTGAATAAATTGACTTAATACAGGCTTAAACTCAGTCTATCCATTATGGTTGAAATACATCAAAATATCTTCAGACATTTTGAGTCATTTACATATGCAATATTAACTCAAGGCAAGTTTTCTGTTATTTATGTTTGTAATGTTTTTCCTTTAGAATGATGAAATTCATCTATCACAAAAATGTATTACTGAAACCACTGCATAATAATTGCAGTAATTTTCTATTCCATTGCAATTTTAGTTTGGTTATGTCTGATCCTTATAAATAAGGGTGATGTTATTTTTCCTTTTGCTCACTCTGGATGGCCAAAAAAGAAATATCATACCCACAAACTTGTATATCACTGCACATTATTTTAACAATAGAGTAAATCAGATATTTTTGTTTGTTTGATTTTTGTCTTTGTGTCATTGTGTCATTTATTTTGTCGATAAAGAGCCAAGGCATGAAATAGTAAAAGAGAAAAAGTAAGCTGATGCAATACTTGTTCCAATAGAGCAAATGCTCCGTCCCTACTGCTATAATTCAAATGCAATTCAAATTATCCCCAGTAGATGTCCAGTAGTCCTTTTAGAAATGTAGGACAAGCATAGTGTAAGAAAGTGAAGGATAAAAACTAACGGAAGATTCATAGTCTGCATGTTCATAATACTACTTCATGTTTTTTATTTTTTTCTCCACACTCCAAGGATTTCTTTGCCTGTTTGTGTGAGTCAGACTCTGCAGAGAATAAAGGACCAATATTGCAGTGACGTGAGTAAAGGGGGAGATAGGGGGAAAGCAATAAAGAGAGAGACAGAAAAAGAAAGAGAAAGACAGACACACAAAGAGATGTGATAGAGAGTGATGGGAGAAGATGGGAGTAAAAATCCCAAAGTTCAGCTGAAGCTAATATGAGACTTGAGAAGTCTGAGGTAATCAAAGTATGTATCTTCCAAAGTTCCAAAAGTCTTTTTAGTAGAAAGTTCTTCCTTTGCAGCTACACTGCACACTGAGCTGTAACATGAATAGCAACACAAAGGGGGAATTTTGCACTCAAGAGATGATGCTCAGGAAGAAAAGAATCCCTTCAAGGCTGGTATGAACAGGAAGAATGATTAAAGCAAGCAAACGCTGTTTCGATGTTTATACTGTATATGGGCATCTTACTATGACTATACCAATGATTGCCATTTGTTCACCATGACCCTTTATACTACATGGATAAAAGTTGGCCTGAATTAAACTATAATATAACCTTTTATCCCAGACAATTCCCAATTCTCATTTAAATGCTACTACATAGTTTTTAACATTAATAATTAATGATTGGTCATTACCTGACACCCTGTAATTCCCCTATGTGCTGCATTTTCCACCATGTCTCATCGGCTGTGATTTTGTGTGTACTCCAGGTTGTATTGTTTTACTACACGAAGGTGTTTATGGCACAAAGAGGTGCAGCTTTTCCGGTGCTAAATTATAGTTACCGCCTGTAGTAAAGAAAAAGAGCAAACTTTTGGGGGGAAAAGAGAAACCAATAAGCAGGAATATGTGAAATTTGGCCTTCATGTTGAAAAACATTAACCACAACAGCATCAAGTTATCAAGTCATAGTTTCAGCTCTTTACTGAGATTTTTACTAATAAATTACACATATTGCAATTATTAAAAATTATAAACAGATATTTATCTCAAGCCAAAGAACTGAACTGCACTCTTGAAGAAAATGACTCTGATTACTTCAAAGGTCTAAAATTCACATTTGGTTCTTACAAGAAAAGAACTACAAAATCACTCACAGGCACATTACATACACAAGACTCCACACGCATACACATACACTGCGCAGACTACACACGCACGGGTAGTATAGTACATAGACGGACTCATAGGAGCCCAGAAACAGCAGTTACTCCCAGTGCAATAAAACAGGCAGACTAACTAATGGAACCACCCACACACCAAACAGACTTTTTATCACACACCACCTTCACAAACAAACGCAGGCACGCACACTCTTTTTGTCCCAGCCCACTCATTGCTCGTTAGCTGCTACATCAGGTGGTTGTTTTTGCCTTGCTACCGTGACACAGTCTGGCTGTGGTTCGCCGTATGTGCTGAGAACGCACCACAAAAAATACTTCACTTAACAAACTCTTCTGATTACAGTTTGACTTTCTCGCTGTCTCCTTCTCTCCCTCCTGTCTTTAATCAGCATGTAAACAAGCGCAAGGTCATTTTCTTTCTTAACGAAATGGGGGAGATAAGAGGAGCGTGGCGTAGTTAATCCTTTGGACACGCTGATGGAGGAGTTTGTCCTGGTGGTGCTCGGGTGTTAATTATGCAAGAATGCATCTCCTCCCGTGTGGTCTCTCTCTCTCTCTCTCTCTCTCTCCCTCTCTCTCTCATGATGACTCATCAGTTTATTTTATTCCTTTTTTGCTCTCTTTTCCCTGCTCCCTGGTTCTCTCTTTCACGACGTACCTCCTTCCTCTGTCCCCTCCCAAAAAATGTCAGACATCCAAACACATATTTTTTAAATCCTAAGAGGTGTCTCCAAGGTCCTGTGTGTGTGGGTCTATGTGTCACTATGTGTGTTCAAATCAGCACAAGGTTGTGATTAACTGCAGTATTTCATAGCTCGGTCTGCCAGAGTGATTTGTTGAACTCAGCAACATCATGTTTTCTTTACCCCTTGTATTGTCTTTGAACAAATATGTGTAGATTGTCTGGATGTCTTCAGTGATTGCCAGAATGAGTTGTGAATTGCAACGAAAGACTACTAACTTAGCTGACAGGAAGGAATGGCAAGGAAAGGGAAAAAATTGCCAGGGAATAGGAAAGAAAAAAAATAAGGACTGAAACAATTGTTCAGTTTTCAACGCAGCTGTCACCTTCTCTGTTACCAGTGCATTGTGGGATGTCAACACCTGTTTCTATTGAGACATCACATTGTCTTGAAATAGATGGAGACATCCTTTGAACGTCACACAACTTTAAAGGTAGTTTCACACTTTGATGTTCTCAAATTGATCTTTTCAACTTTAACAGGATGGAAAGTTAATTAGCCAAGTCCACAAGATTTTTCAGGATTTTCAGGGGGGGAAAAAATCCAGCCTCAAATATTCATTTTCAATTTTCTTTTGATTTTTCTTTTCAGTTGTTATTGCCAAATAACCTGATCTTGATGCAATGGAAACTTTGATGTTTAATTGGTTTAGGAAATGCCACATTCCAGTGTGCAGCCTAACTAAGAGACAGTGATCCAGCCTGAGGAAAAGACTAAAAGCATCATTCTTGGAGGTATGACAGCACCCAGCCCTCATTTCCATCCCTCTAGACTATTTGTCAGCCTTCTCCTCTTCCCCAGTGAAGCTGCAATGTTAACAATGCTGTCCCCACATTTACCAGTTCTGCCTCATTACAGCTAAAGAAGTGGATAAATTAGCACAGGAGAGCATGCACGGCGGAGTCTGACTCCACCTGTCAGCAAGGGAAAGATAGTGAATGTGTCGACGAGGAGGAAGGGTGTGAAGAAACTGCTCAGCTTACAAGCTTTCAACACATATAAAAACAAAACATATCCAGTGAAGCTGACGCTCATCTTTCTAAAATCATTACCTGTGGTACATCTTTCAATACTTCGGAATACAGGCAATCATATTCTGTAAAGCTTTTCTCATTTTGTCAGTAAAAACTCTAACCTATGGGAAGGTCTTTCTAATCCGTTTGTGTAGATCCATTCCCTCAGTTATTTCATTCATTCTGAAGAACTGTTTTTGTAGGCATCAAAAAAGGAAAATCACTGCACGCCTTTCTGTTTTCATGTTGAAGTGAATCAATAATCATCAAAGAAACAAGAATACCATAACCAAAAAGTCTTATTTCTTTTTTGTTTCTGATTTGTGGATCTTCACTGTGCGCATGCACAAATTATAGGCTGTAGTATGCTAAGAATGTTAGCAATAATGAAACAACAGCAGCCATAACCTCAGCATCACTGCTAAAAAAAAAAAAGTTACACATCACACATTATAACTTTTTTTTTGTCAGGAGAGAGTTTCTCCTTGTATGTTGCCTGCGTGCAGCAGTGACATTTAGTTTTATCTAATATCTCTGCATTCTCCTGCAAGGAAATTGCTCATTGCAGTTCAGACTAGATTACCCATTTCAAGATGAAAACAGGAAAACACACAATTATTTTCCTTTTTACTGACCTGTTTTTTGTTTGAATAAAATCACTGACAGATGATACACAACCCCTGATCTCATTAAAAATAAAAATAAAAATAAAAATAAAAATACTGCTTATACTGTGTTTTGCTAGAGTAAAATGTACTTTTACAAATCTTTGGAAAGTTTGTGACAGCAGCTGTGTACATGAACCCATCTTTCACCTAAACAACCTGGGTACCAGCCTGTTATACTGTATTGCAATATATGTTCTAGATCAAGAGGACAAATGGACCTGGTTCTTGCCATCCTCACAACACCAAAACTCTCCTGCCCTACGGCCTTTAAAAAGCACTATCTCTCCTGCTCATTTGTCCAGTGCCTCTGGCCTGCCATCTTTATGGGCTGGTTAAGGGCTCTCTCACTATCAACAGTGTTTGCGCCCTGTCCACATTCACCAGTAAAAAAGCCAGCTATTCCACGATGTCCACCCACCTGCCTGCCAGGATTAACATTTCGCACTCTCCAAGGTTGAAAATCCCATCAGATGGAACGAAATTAATTTTTGCACAATATTCAGGGCCACCAGCCACATAATAGGAGACAATGCCGAGTGCATCCCTCGATTGTGATTCCATTCACTCCCTAATCGGCAGGATGGCCATGCACGGTGCAGCAGCGTAGTAAATGCTTTCATCCCAGGGGGATTAGAAAAACAATGGCCCTTTTTAATTTCTTTTCTAAAGCGGTAGCAGAAAGAAAATGATATAGACGTAATTGATGATGAGGAGAGCAGGGGGAGCCTTTGCAGAGGTCTCACGTCCAGTGCCCAGGCCTTTTTTTTATGCTTCATAATGGCAACTGCTTAGGGGCACTGGAGGTTGACAAATCTGGCACGGAGGACAAATTGATCGGCAACAGAACGCAATTTGTCCCTTAAAAGAATGGGTAAAGGCCCTGTGTGGCCTGAGTAATTAGTTTAAACTGCAGCATGTCTGTCCAGGAGTGGACTCACTGGAGAAGGGCTCAACATGTCCTCTGATAAGACGCCCAGACGTGGCAACATACATACACAGACACACACACACCTCTCACCTGGAATACTCCTCACAAAGCCCTTACTACTGAATATATCAATTAACACATTTTCCAGGTAAATGGGAATAATGAAAGGGGTTTCATTTTAGAGGTAGGTTATGTATTGAATATATTTGATATATTCAAATATCAATTAATGTGTGATGTGACCATGTTTTCAGTGTTGTTGCTGCTGCTATAAGTCACCCATTAAGTGTGTTGATAAGCTCAGGGTGCAAAATAATAGTTGTACCGAAAGGCTGTGTCTTGGATTTGCAAGTCCTTGTTTGTGTAATGTTTACACAGAGTCTTCTGCTGTTCACAAACAAGTTGGTCTGGACCGTGAGCTATTTAGCAGCTTCCAGTCATTGTGATTATTTTCACCATGGCAGAGAAAAAAAAAAATCATCACAAAAGAGAATGTGATCAGTCATCTGATTGTTGACTAACTGATCTCATAAGTTCTGCATTCTATAATATATTATGTTTTTGAATTAATATTACTGCTGCATTAATGTGTATGTTACTGCTGTCAGTGTTTAAGGTTGAGCTAATCTACTGCAATATTCTGCGAGATCACCATTTTAGAATTTAATAGAAAATATTATCATTTATAAGCCAGGCCTAACACATATGTGAGCTTTCATCTCTTACCACCTACCTGTCCCTGTAGGGAAATCACTTTCCTGTGAACAAAAAGCATCCTTTAATAAAGACTAAAATAAAGCAACATTTACACAAATTAAACCTGTTCTTGGTTATGCTTTCATGGTCACTGTCTAGCAAAGGCATGTGTGATTTTAGGAGAGTAAAACTGACGGGGGGAAAATGCTGGTTGCTTATTCTCAGCATGCAGCGAGACACAGACATAGACATATGGCAAGTCTACGGTGGCCGCATCTGTGGTGTGATGCAGGGAGAGAGTGTCAAGAACACGGATGCATTGGTCCATGGCAGTGTGCTTAGTGACACATAATACTGGTATTGCACAATCTTCCCCTGACCCATTTTTGTGTGACACATGCTGAAGTCAATTTTCTGCACTTTTCATGCACAGAAGAAAAAGGAAAAAAAAATATGTGAGGAACCCAAACATTTTGCTACTCACTTTGGTGGAAGCTGATACCCTCAAGCTTACCCTTTCAAATTTGAAGAGAAACACTTCAGAAAGAATGAGTTGGTAAGTTTTTTCTCTCTCTCCTATCTTCTTCACTGTTGCGCTTGGCTGCCTCGTCATCAATACAAGGGTCAGGTGCTGCTGGTACTCTCACTCAGAAACCAAGAATTATGGATCCTGCACAGAAACCTCTACGTACAGTAAATGACAAGTCTATGGTTGGACCGCCACCCCCCACTCAGCACATTCCACAGAAAAAGTGTGGAGGAAAAAAAGAGAGTGGGGGAGGGTAAGAACAAGAAGAGAGAACAAGTGAACGAGAGACAAAGAGAAGCTGGATCTTTTTTTTTTTTTCCTAGAAAATTTTAATTGGCTTTTGGGCTTCAGTAGCACCCAATTAGCTGCTTGTTACATGTGAACACCAGGAGCTAATTGGCCTGAGAGGAGAAAGTGGCGTGGCCCTGAAAGGAGAGAGCAGGATTCATTTGAAGGTTCACAGCTCTAGCAGCAGCGTGTTGGGAGGCTATTTCGCAAACACTTGTAAATAACAGTTTGGTGCACGCAATTGCAAATATTATTTATACTTTCTTGCTGTCTTTATTGCCAAAGGAGGAGAAAATAGAATCATTGCTGCGAAGTTTATAGACAATCAAAACAAGTATTTGGTCTTCTGGACTTTTTGGATCAACAACTTAACTGTAGCTACACACATTGTCATGAGGTAGAAAGGACATGTTAATGCAATGTTCATAAACTACGATTTGCTGCAAGTCTGTGTGTAAATGTCCCAGAAATTAATCGCATCCACGAAGAAATCATTCACAGGCATGACCTAACCTGTCCACATACAGTACCATGCTGCCCTACATTGGGGAATATGCTGAATGTGCACGTAAACAGCAAGAGCAAGGGCAAGAGGCTGAATCTCTGATTACATTTACTGTACAAACTGAAGCAGCAGGATCGGATGCACAGGACATCAAGAGCTCATTATGCTCTTTACATGCAATTAATCAAACAATGTAAACAAAGCTCGCCTCAGCCACAACAGGCATAGCTGCATTCCCTGGTGGCAATTTGAATGCTGCATGCACAGTACACGACTTAGTAAATACAGGATTGTGAATTATGGAAAATTTAAGATTCACAGCCAATCTGGAGATGATGTAAGAGTCGTTGCTTCCTGCTGAGACCACACACACAAATATCTCTGCCTTCCTCTCTGTCTCACTGTTAAGCCTATAGTCTCCTCCTTCTGTGAAATGCATGTGAAAATATCTGCACTGTGCAGGAAAAGTGAGACAAATGTGTTTTGTAACAATTAAAGTATTACATGAAGGATGGATAAATAGAAATACAGCACTCTGAGATGCTTACAGTATGTGGCTGGGCATGTACATATTCCTTTAACTGTAATAATCTGGGCTCAGTCCTTAAAGAGAAGATTTTTTTTTTCTTGCTGAAAAATGTAACCCTTTTAAAGGCATAATCAGTGATGACAATGTTAATATATATAATAATATATTTTAGTCTGTAGTCCCATAAGCTGATTCTAATTCCAATCTTTAAGCAACGAGTCATTTTTTTATCCTGAAATTAATACTTTGCGCTTACAAATTACTTATTTGTCGGTCTAAATCTGCACCCTTACAGCTACTTTCTGCCCACTTTTATGTTTTCGTGAAAAGTAATTTGAAAAGCTAAATCATTCCATATTAGTTGTGCTAACTAACTACTGAGACCTTCTATGCAACGACAGCCAATAACATACTGATTACATTACTGGTCATAGTCAAATTGTACAGGGTTATGTTACATGATAATGATATCTAAGACATTGTCATAGTTCTTTCACTTAGTTTATCGTCTCAAGCAGCTGAGCTTCAGCCAGACTAATGTAGCAGACAGACAACAAAACTGGGAACACGGGCCAATAATTGGGAGGTTCTTCGGATGTCAGATAGAGAATAAGGCAGGCCATGCTCACAATGCTCTGGCTTTGTCTGTTGCGCAAACTGAGGCGGAATAGTCAAGAAAACAACAGTTCATCGCACTCACAAGCACACAGTTCATTTCCCCATTTTGATTTTTGAGTTGGTAGGTTTTTCAAATACTATCTTTCTCCATGGGCTCTATTTGAAGAAACCTTTGCAAAATACTGGCTCAAACCTGGGAGTCAAATTTGTGAAATCCAGATTTCACTTTGCTCCAGAGCTTTGCAAAAAAGTACACTGACTTTCAGGCCAATGTGAGGAAGCCATATGAGGACTCCATCCTGGTAATATGGTTTGAAGGCACAGTTTGATGTAACCTCATCCACATACGGGAAAATAATGAACACGATGAAATAGGCTGATGACTGTCAGAGCTCTTTTGAAGCTAACGCATACTATAATTTGCATTTAACCTCATGTGACATAACTGTGCAGCTGCTATTGCAAATGTGATCTACCTGCATAATTGTTTTAGTATTATTTTGCTCAGCAAACATTTTATCTATATTTATTTCATGTATCTTTTTGTGAGACTTCTTTTTTTTTAAATGTCTCATTGTAACAAAATTTGCATTTAGGTTGCCTGACAGTCACACAGCCACAAACGGACTGCACAATCATGTCTGCAACACTGTGTGGAGAAGCCACTGAGAGGGCAGCATTATACGACAGAGCATCTCAAACCATCAGGCCTTGACAATGACAATGAGGCTTGTCCACAAGTGTCACCTCTCTCTGTCTTTGTCTGTCTGTCTCCTTCCAACTCTACTTGTTTTCTCTCTCTGCCTCATACACGCACCAACACACACAGAAAGACAGAACATCTTTATTAGCCCTTTGTATGCAGGCTGTGCTCAGCCTGAGATTGCAGGACTGACCCCCCGCTGTGAGCTGTACAGTGGAAATGTTTACCCAAACCCCATAGAACATACCATTAACCTCTTTCTGGGTAGAAGACAAACAAGAATGTCCCTCCATGAGGGTGATAAAGACAGGAACCAGGACCATCATGACAATCATCTCATTATGAAGCTGCGGGAGGCAGTAACGAGCCAGGGAGCCCAGTCTCTCAGGGACTCTCTCACCGCAGTGTACCGATGTGCCTAATATTCAGTGAAGTACCTATGAAATGCAGTGAAGTGCAAACAACTGATTAACCCAACAGTGAGAAACAATATGTAGCCCCCCACAACAATCAACCACCTCGACCCCCTTCTTCAAACCAATCTCTACCCCTACGTTCTTCCTTTCCTAGTTCCTGTCTCTTCCCTCCTATTCCCTCCTCTCTCGCTATACCTCTCACCTTCCCTGGGGATTCAGATGGATATCCTGAGGCTCTGATTAAAGCCCCTACCTGAGAGGGCGTCTTGGTTTGTGGTGAAAGGAATAGGGTGGTGGAGGGGGCAGTGAGGAGCCTGGGCACTATAGAGCAGCTTCTCCTTCTTAGGGACCCGCAAGCGTAATTCAATCACACCTCGATAATTCCCCTGATGTGAGAGTCGAATCCCCCTCACACACATCAAGTACAGATAGACACTGCAAGCTCTCGCTCATCCCAGATTGAGGGTCTCCTCCTGGGTGGGCTTAAGAGCCCACTACTGGGTACATTTTACCTGTGTCGTTTGAAGAGGCCATTATTTTAATTGAAAAAGTTACCCGCCCGCCAAAGGCAAAACGATAGAAGACGGGGGGAGAAAAAAAAACAGGGGAGAGAATTAAAACAAAAACACCAGATGGTGATATACATGGTAAAAATGATTGTTTATACTTACTGTTTGATTATATGTGATAATGAGAGTGGGATTCCTCAAGGCAATTAGTGTCTGCGGCAGCCATATTGTGAGAGGACAGGGGAAGGACGGCACGGGCTGTTATGAAGGAGCGCTTATCAAATATCTCCGCCGGGGTGATTAGTGTAATAAGACACTGCAAGGTGAGATAGGCCACTCACGCTCTTTTAGTATGGCTGTGTGTGTGTGGGAGTGTGTGTAGGTGAGTGAGCAAGAAAAAGAGGCTGAGAGGGAGTCTGAGAAAGTATGAGTGACGTGTTCCATCTGTTTCCATCTCTGTGTGTGTCTGCATGTCTGAATGTATGTCTTAATGTATACCGTATCTCCATGTGCTCCAGCTTGTGCATGTATGTGTGTGTGTAAGTGTGATACAATTCCTATGTAAATGTAGGTTCCCATGCCAGGCTGGCTGCCCCAGGGGCTTTAGCCTATGGCAGAGGGCAGATTGGGGGCACTTACCCCTGGCAGAGTCTTCTGTTCATGGAGGGCGCTCTGGGCCTTCAGTGCTGACTCTCTGGCACAGTATGTTAGAAAGGCACATCCTACAGTATCAGGGAGACAGGAGAGAGATAGGCTTATTCCACTGGATAATGGCTTGACAACTACACAACCTCATTTATAATAGAAAGATGAAAAAGCATTACAGTGACAGAGAATGTATGGCTGTGTTTAAAGAGTACATTTATGGTATGTTGTGCTTTTTAGGATGTTAAATAGTCTTATGGACTTAATAGACCACAAAACACACAAAAAAACATTATGATGATCTAGAGATTTCAGCATTTAGTACCCATCAAATACAATGTCTGCGATGAAAAAATACCGATTGTAAAAGGTGAGAGCAAAAGCCATAGCAGATTAAAAAAAGATCAACTTTAGCTTTCTCCATCATCTTTATGTATGCCTCTTTAGACTGCACAAAGTGAACTCTCAAATACAGATCTTGATATTCATTGGATAGCTCTACCATCAAAGTTCATTCTAAATTCACCATGTGAAGCCAGCCTAACACCTAACACCAGCAATATTTGTTTGGAGATCAAGCATTGCTACAGTCGACTTTCAGAAACCACATTGTAACCTTTCAAATGGACCCAGAGGTTTGTGATTTCACTGAGGTAATTCCAATCTACCCAAGCTATAATGTAAGATTTACTGGAGTTTTACAAGCTATTGCCAAAAACATGTATTATGGAATTCATATACTCCGCTGACAATTGGAATCTGTCTTTCTGAAGTTAATAGCTCTATACCCTCAGAGAAAATAACATGCTGGTTGAGAAATAAGATTCAAATTTTACACATTTTTTTTCAAGATCTGACAACCCCTACAGATCAGAATTACCAAGCACATGCATATGTTCACTGTTTATGGGAATAAAAGCTTTTTCCATTGTCATCTGTCATTTTTAGTAAAATAAACGAAGCAAAATGAAACAGACAAAACAACAAACATGTTCGACATAGCTAGTGCGTTCCTGGATATAAAGTTTAAAGGGAGTTTTGATAGAAAATGCTTACATCACCCGAGATAGGGTGTTATTTTATTTTTTTTACAAAAAAAAAAAATATATATATACATATATATACATATATATATGCTTTCTGATGAATGATCACTTTCATAGTTATTGAACTGAGCAAAGGTGGAAAAGGTCAAACAGTGCGCATATTGTAGCTGCCAAGTAATCTATCTGGTGATAAGCTCAAACTGAACCCTCACACATCTCTAGAGACTTTTCTTTAAGTTGGAAAATTCAGGAAAACAGAATGAATATGCATCAGTAAATAAGTCCCTAACAAAAATGTGACAGCTTTCATTAAAGGGTGAGTGCTTGCTGTGTTACGCACTTGGCAGAGCTGACAGTGGGTGACCCCGTTCAGAAGAGGTTTTGCACTATGCAGCATAATTTCCCATTACTACATGTCACACCTGCTGCCAAGGATTCCCATGGGAGAAAAGACACACACACTCACACACACACTCACACACACTCACACATACAGATAATACCCGGCATGCAGCACATAGCACCCATCACCCCCGAAAACCCAGCAACACACTCTGGCGTCTGGCCAAGAGAGCTCCCTTTCACGACAACCTTCACCCACCTCCACAACTAGGCAGTTACTCAAGAGGAAAAATCACCTAAACGACACTGATGAAACAGCATGCCACACAGCAAAGCAGAAAAGTTTGGGAGCCTGGGGAAACACTCTTCATCCTTTGTGACATTACAAAACTGTGGGACATGAGCCGAGGCCTCCCGGGGGGCATGTCCTAGCAAAGGCTTATGGGAATTGTAGGCTGTTGCTGACACGCTTCTGCCACTCTTCTGGTATTTTTCACCTTGCTGCTTTGCTGCATGTTTCCCTGAAGTTTAGCACACATTTTGACAAGATTTCATCATATGATTTAATGTAGTATGAGTTTCAAAATGTCTTATGAAACTCTGACATCAGTGATGGTGTTTTTATTTGTTTGTTTGTTTTTTTCTCGACAATGTTCACCGGTGACATTTTATTTGACCATTTTCCTTTCTAAAGAGTAGCTTGGACTGCCAGGTCCTTCGATAAAAGAGAAACTGCAAGAAAAACAATCAAACTCTGGGGTGAAATTATTTTATGAATTCATAATATATATATATTTTTTTTTCAACTTTTCACTTTTTAATGTTTTATACTCACTTTAAAATGTGTTTAGTTTCAATGATAGAATCAGAATCAAAAATACTTTGTTGATCCCCAGGGAGGAAATCTGGTTATGTTACATCTACTCCGATTCTAGAATAAGCATAGATAAATTATCAGAAAAATAAAGAAAGAAGAATTATGTAGAAATATGGCCATTATACTACAATATAAAATAACAATATACAGTATGTAGAAAAATGTAAACTAAACTACAGTATATAATAACAGTCTAAAGAAATTGTGAGAAATTGGATCTATAAATGAATGTGTTAAAATGAATAGATAAGAATAATATACATTTACACATTACACGTACTATTATTGTTCTGTATTACATTGCTCATTATACAATCACAACTATAGTTAAGTTTAAGAATAAGAATTTATATACAAAACATGTGATCAGTTTATAAAGATGCCATACAGACCCAGCAGTTTATAAAGTAATTAAAATCAGTTCCATTTCAACTGACTACAACAATAAATGAGAACGTCCATGTTAATGCATCAATAAATATTTATTTTACTTTGGGAACATTTTTAATGTAGAACTTTTAATCGTTATGGAGTAGTTTATAGGGTCATACTTGATTGATCTGTGGTTTTTCCACCACTGTCCAGTTTTTCCAGGAGCATGTATAAAGCCAGTGAAACTGCATATGAAACAATTGACCGTCCTCCCCCAACTGCAGATTTATCTATTGCTTCAAGAAAAAATAGCATTTGATATTATGACTTGTTAAACTGGGTTTTTTTGTGCCATGTAGCCTTTAATATTCAGGCCAGCTGCGTGGCTGCCTCAGCTTCCTTGCGGTGGTGGAAAATCGACAGGACTTTAGCTTCATATCCAACAGTGCTGGCTCAGGGGACATCTTAAGCCCAAAGGAGTCAGTGATTGAAAAAGCCAGTTGTGGAACAGATGAGCATTCAGCTTGGAGAACATGAGGAGAGGCACAATGATACTGTTTAAGGGGAGGTAACAAGGATGTAGCAGCTGGTAGCAGGTTAGGGCTGTCAGTTTAAAATTTCAAATTGACTAATTGGCATGGGATTACACTCGTGTAAGTTATCTCAGAATGTTGTCCTCTTGTTATTATATGAAATCATGTAAATGAACCCCTCAAAATCATACCACTTTCAATGGTCTGTGGTAATGCTGATTTAGAGTGTACAAAATTACCACAGACAAAACAAAACAACAAAAGTTATGTTTACTGTGATGTACACTAACTCAGGAAACTGAAGCGACTCTTTTTTTAGTCTTTCAAGTCATGTAAGTCTTAGCAGTAATGTACAGTACAGATTATTTGTAGTAAAATGGAAGAAAAAACGTAAAAAACCTTTAACCTTTTATAAATTAACCAAATATTAACGAAAGACTGGAGGAAATAGGTTGTATTAAATAGAAGAGCAGGAGAACATGGATGAGTTTCTGAAATAAAGAGTAAACTCTGGTGGTGGTTCAACAGAAGGACTCGTGCCCTCCTGTGATGAACAGGTTAAGTGGGGTGAAAATAATACTTTGGTAATCAAAGACAATTTACTACACTGTAATTTCAGTGAGCGACAGAAGTAAAAAAAATATATTTAAGGCAAATGAAAAAGTAAACCCTGCAAACTAGTTCAAAGAGAAAGGAGGAACTGCGTTTGCTAGACACATTTCAGGTAATTACTTAAAGAACTTTCCCCTCTGTAACGCTTCTTCTAACTGTTTGTTTTAAAATGGAAATTAGTATGTGCGCACAATTGCATGCATCCAGGCATTAAGAGTAAATTATGCTTTTTTAAGGCATCAGATACCTGTAATTGAAATAACTCCAGAACAAATTTGTATAAAATTTCAATTCATTAGCACAGAATTCATGACTCATGAGCAATTTGCTCTCCTTCAGTCTCCTCACACATCTGAACCAAGAATGTTCATTAAAGTGGAAAAAGAATGCAAATTAATTTTCAAAAACGCAAAAAGAAAATTATGTAAAACAACTGGATGCCGCTGCCTGTGACAGCCTGACCCTCTCATGGGTACTGAGACAAATCTGATGTGAGGATTCATACACCGCTTCATGTTTCTGTGTTAACCACACTATTACCTGCAGAGCGTCTTTCTATCTTTTAGTCGTTCCATCCATCTATATTCGGAGCCGAGGCGTTTAGAGTGGTTAGCTGTCTAGTTCACACACAGCCCCCTTTCTAATGATCAAAGAGGTCACCTGTAGACTTAAGCTACACCTGTCACTCAACTTATACGAACTGTCAATCACTGTCCAACACTTCGTCTACAACACTCTTACTGTAGATACAACCCAGTACAAGCATGGATCTGTAACTCCTTGTGGCCATTTCATAAAGTGTCAAAACTATTTTTTTTTTCTAAAAAAGCAACAGAATTATTGAATTATATTTTTTAGAGAAAACCACAAAACTGTCTACACATTGAAAAGACACTTTCAAGGATTTGTTGTTGCATTGTATGAGTCATTTGCAATTAGATATTAGTGCCCTACTGTGGTTTGCTTTTGACATTTTAATGCCTGTGAGGGGTTTTTATGTCAATTTGGCAGGCTATTTATAGCCAATTACACTGCATGGACCTACCGAGGAGAGGAGAATGGATGAGGATATTTAACAACTCTTTGTATCTCTTCCTCCTGGCTGTGTGGTGCAGCTCAAAGTCCCTCCTCTCAGCATCAGAGACGGATTGATAGATAACGCTACTCAAGCAAAAGATTTGCCCCCCACTAACATTCAGCATGTCTGAACAATGCATGCGTTCTGGCACTGACACTAAGTATTATGATAATGTAGTGCTCAGCGAAATGATGGATGTTAAACAGCACGACCTGGCTGCACCACACACTGACGAGCACCATGCCCGCCAATAGTGTCAAGTCATCCCACGCGTTGTATAAGGCTCCCTGACGACACAAACTATCAAACCGACATTAAAGGCAACAGTGTCTAACAACTACGAAGCAGGATATAATCATCTGTTAAAAGACACAGATGAAAAAATGCCTTTTGAATAGAAATAAAAGCAACACTAATCTACTGAAGTGTGAGAAGTGCCAGAAAATACAAAATCTAAAATCCCCCAGATATTCAGAGTAAGTCCCTAGAGATACCCTAAATGCCCAAAGTAAGAATTCTCAAAGCACAAAACATCTGCTCAAAGTGATGCAGTACAATCCACATGAATTAGTCATGAGCAAACATGACATATTTTGATCTGCCCTTAAATCCATAATTATGGTGCAATTCCGTGTCACAGGAGTCGGGCTGTGAATAAAGTTAGTGCTGCAAATCATCCATTAGGTACGGTTTACTAACTGATGCCAAAAGCCATATACATCATCTATCCAAAACAAATCAAATCGTTTTCAACCACAGACTAAGCTCAAAGAAGGATTTCAAAGTAGAAGTCAAACTAAATTTATGGCACTGCGCTAAATCTTTATGAACTTCATGTTTTTAGGGATCATGAATCCAAGCTGATTATGTTCTCCTCCACTCCCCTGCTGCTCTGCTGGGAGAAATGTTTGTGTTACTGTTTATGATAAAAATGTGGATTGAATTTGTGACAATGTTACAATACTGGGAGCCTCCTGGACTTTGACATTACATTAAGCCACTATCCATTGGCATTTTGTGCATTTTTGTGAACCAAGCAGACCACAAACTACTCTTTAAACACTGTGCGATACATTTACTGTTGACAAACGATTTGTGAACAACCTTATAATGTATCAAGGCAGCGGAAATGACTAAACTCTACAGTATACTACCGTCTTGTGGATAATAGTTACACAGCTACAACACTTGTCTGTGTAGATTAATACCATCATCCAGGCAATACAACATCAGGTTGAAATGAGACTATTCACTGCACTCTTAATTGTAGGGATCTGTGAAGTGTGTAAAAAATGTTTCTACACTTAGCCAAGGGATTTCTACTGGGTGACAATGAATCTGAGAATCTGTTACGTGACTCTAGCATCTATCATCTACCTTCATGTGACATCTTAATATCAACGACCCATAGAGATTAAAATGTCTAGGCCAGATAGAAAGGTTGAAACCCTTTGGGAGAAGAACATTTTATATCAAACATTTTATATAAAACTAAAACTATAAATCTACAGGCCAATGGATTATTGAATTCCTAATTTACTACTTGTACAGTAGGTTCATTATTGTCCAATCAGTGTGTACAAATATGATGTTTTACTGTATTAGTGTGATGGACCACCACAAAACAAAAATTTATTTCACTGTTGAGAGATCTTCTTTAAACCTGATATAACTCTCTCTTATTTGACCCTTGGCAGCATCGGAAAACAAACTGTGAACACAACATATTATCACTCCTTAAGTTGATTTGGCAAACTTGCATACACGGAGCATTAGCATTCATTTAGAGTCACATTTCTGGCGTTTCTAGTCACTTGGTGAATGTAAGTTCACTGAAGACAGCTGCCTGCTGTATCCCAATATCAACACTATAAGAGCAGTGAAACTGAAGCAAAATAGTAAAGTTGGAGCCCAGGAAACCAAAACACTGAAATGTACTAAATGCTCTAAAAATAATTTTCCGTGGGTTCTTCACTACGTACAACTCATTTAACAAACAAGGAGTAATGTGATTTTATTCACTTCAAACAATGTATTTAACTGACATCTTTAATTAAATAAATTAATAAAGTCAACAGAATCTTTATCCCAGAGAAACCGGATGAACCTGTGAGCGTTAAGCCTTGATCCAGCTGGGAATTGTAACAAGCTATGCTCTCCAACGACAATGCAACTGTTCCCTAATTGTGCAGCTTTAAATATCTTAATATTATAAACCTAAAATTATTTCTTCACAAAAAAAGAGAGCACATGCATACTATAAGAAATAACACTTTTACACAAATATACAGTAAACTTCAGTGTCAGGCTTAATTACAGCAGGTAAATGAGGAGGAAAAATATTTAACAGTACAGCAACACCCAGTTTTCCTTTCTTCTTTTTTAGTGTTATTTGTATTATCATTTTCATTATTTTTAATGTTGTTGTTATTGTTAAAAAGGACTTATATACGACTTGGTACTTTAGCATTGCATTGCAAACAATTACAATTCACCTTAATTCATTCTGTGTGATGTTATTTTGTGAGGACTTGAGAGGAGATTGTTTGTCAACTTAAATCACAATTTAATTTAAAAGTTAGACGTCTGATTACATAGAGGACTGCTGTACTGACCTTAGTGTGTTGTTTTCCACAGAATTCAGTTTGAGCAAACTTAGCGAAGCATTTTGAAGGACTTTCACAGTTAAGTAAGTAATTAATTTTACCTTCAGTTCCCCTATAAAAGCTTCTCTCAGTTTCAGAATGGGCTTTCAGTCAGTGTAAACTGCTTTTCTTGAGTGACAGAGCTGATGATACACTATACCTACTTCTGTTTTGTCAAACGACACTAATCCCATTTTCCTGCTCTTGTACTGTCTTGCTTCAATCCACAGGTATCACGCATCGACGCAGCAGGAGGCATGAACATGCTTTAGGTGAGTGGCCAATAAGAAAAACTCATCCATATAATGCATTGGTGAAATCTTATTAAAAGTGCATGCTTGTGCTCCCAAAGTGACTTTGAATGTCATGCGGGATGAAGTGGGCATAATGCATACATCAGAGTGGCCTTGGTGGAGGATGATTTGAACGGGCATACAGCCCTGGCTTTGGAACAGGATTATCCTTCCCGAGGCAACCATCCTCTAGAGTGTTGACATTCAGGGATGGTCGAGGACAGGCGTAAACAACACGAACATCAGAAATATTGTTTTAATCGATCATTGGGCTACAAAGAGGAACGCCGGAAAGAGGAGGAGCAGGTTAAGCACCAGCGACTGATAGCTGGAGGAACAGGTGGTGCATGGAGACCTTCAGGGCTGCACACACAAGAAAGCAACGCTGAGCCCACACTCATTTCTCCCACAAGAGCGCTTGACTTGTGCTGATCAATAAGATCATGAACTGTAGCCACTGACTTACATATCATACATAATTTGCCTGCCTTGTGAATATATTATTTTTACTGGGAGTGAACTGATTGTGAACTCAGTGTGTGTATATGTGAACTGTTAGTGTGTGTGTGTGCGTGTGTGCGTGCGTGTGATTTAAAATTGCCTTAAATGTAACATAATTAACAATTATCTACAAGCAGTGTAGCAGTGTCGTAATAATATTGTTAGAGCATCTTAGTAAACTGATAATAAACTGTAGGTCTGTTTGTGATGACATAGATAATACTGGAAGTGTGACCTTATTTTGAATTTTGATGCCTAATAAAATAAATGTTTAAAAAAACTACTAAATAGAGACTTTAAAAAAAAAATCACAAATTCACAATAATAATGTCTTCCCTTTACATTTGGATGATTATTAGATTTCCTTTAGCCACAGCCAAATAAGACAAAACACTAATGCAATGTAAAGCTTGTAATGAAAAATAAAGTCACTGCCTTTGAAAATTTGGTCATTATAATTACAGTACAATTCTTATTCCGTTATACTTGTTTCTACATCAAATGTACAAATATACAATAGTACGTAAGTTGTGTTTAAACCCGAGTTTGACTTTTGAATTTTGGACTTGGTCAGAATTTCTTGTAACTCAAACACCCTCCAAACCTATCCGTACTCTGGCATTCATTATTAGAACTAGCATTAGAAGTGATCGATTCCTGATTTCCCGTGGCCTGACTAATTACTAAGTGAATACTGATCCCGCTCGCTTTTGGACAATGAGGAGGAGGAGGAGGAGGAGGAGTGGTGGCGGGGTGAGAACAGAGAGAAGACGATGCATGCTGGATCTCAGCCTCTACTATTATCCTGCTTTGTACTTCCTGACTGCAACCCGCCCACGGAGCAGCACAACAATACAGCTGCCATGTAAATAGTATTTTGCACAGCTAATGACGTCCGAAAAGTAGGGTACATAATAGCCTGCTGAAAGGTCAAAGCAGCATGCCAGCACCACCTTAATCACCCATGCTGATTGCCTGATAATGGTTAGTATTTTCCGATCCCCTGAAAGCATTTTCTCTCTCTCTCTCTGACAGTATGCAGCAAATGGACTAAAAAAAAAACAAAACAGGCAAAACAGGGTTTTTTTTGTTTGTTTTTTTTTAGTTGTGAAGAAATTTCTGCAGCTACACATGCGAGCATCGAGCGCCTGCCTGTCCCGCCCCCTTAACTGGGATGCTCAGCACATGATAGTCAATGTAAACACACAAAGGCGTTTTCAGCTGTAGTATTCACGTGGATTGGCTGGACGCGGTAACAATTAACCCTGCACTCGCAAGCCATTCACATCCACGTGTTCTCCCTCTCACGCCTCATATATTTGTGTGTGTGTGTGTGTATGTGTGTGTGTGTGTATGTGTGTGAAGGCTCCACGGAGCTCCCCCTCTCTGTCCCAAACATCTGCAAATTAACACACTTTTCATGCTCTCTGGCCCAAAAAAAAAAAAAAAAAAAAAAAAAAAAAAACTGAATAGGGGATAGGCTCTTTTAATTCCTCTCGGCCTCTCTCCATATGAGGAGCGCAAAAGTGAAGATACCAAAATAACCAACCTTTATGCATTCCCGTAAACCTGTCTTTCAGTACAGTGAGTTCGTATATCTTTCCGAATTCCTCAAACAGGGGTTTCAGGTCTTTTTCCTCCAGGTTTCTGGGAATCTGCCCGATGAAAAGCTTGATGGCGTCGTGGTCCTTCATTGGAATGGTGTTCTGGCCGATGGTAAGCCCGTTCATCCTGCCGGCGCTGTTCGTGGTGCTGAATCCATTCTCTTGCTGCACTCCGTTTGCAGTGACTGTAGCCATCTTTCCTCAATGGGCCGGCGAGCTGCACTCTCTCTCTCTCTCTCTCTCCCTCTCTCTCTCCTCTCTCTCTTGCTCTCCTTCTCCCTCTCTCTCTCTGTAGTCAACTGCACAGTGCACACTCCCCCTCCCTCCGTTATATCTTCCTCTCCCCACTCTCCTCCTCTGGTTTTTCCCTCCCTTACTCTCTCCTCTTCCTTTACAGCCTCTTGTTTGGAATCAGCCTTATTTATTTTTTTCTTAATGTTTTCATCCTCCACCTCACCCCCCCCCCCCCCCCCCCCCCCCCCAATACCACCCAAGTGCCACTCAGCCCGTGACGTCACACCATACTCTTATGGACAGACCCCGCCCACTGTCTAATTTGCATAATGAGCGCGGCCCAGGCCAATGGGAGAGCAGGATGGCCGAGGGCCCCACAGGGCAGAGTAAGAGTGCAAACATTTGTGTTGAGTGGAAAGCTTGGTACATTTAAACGGTGCAAAGGCAGCAGTTATGCCACTTGCACTACCTTTGTCAGGTCATTTAGTTTTGTTTTAGCAACAAGGCACAATTGGGGTTGGTTTGAGGGGAACAGTAGCTTTGTAATGGCAGCTCATCTAATTGTGCCTTACTGAAACTCACTGTGATACTGTACATCTTTAGTTTTAGATGTGTAAAATAATCTGGATGAAGAACCTTGCGTTTATTTTTGCTTATTTATAATTTCAGGAAATCATTTTCTATTCTGGGAACAGAGGGTTTATGGTATATATTACTAATGAACCATGTCCTAATAACACTTCTGGTCTGCTAAACCCAGATGTTTTGCTTCTGTTTTTTTTAATCCTCTCAGGTAGATGATTGCTTTGATCTGGCACGCTGAGTATAAAAAGTCCCTGTCAGATGTTTAGAAAGAAAACCAGCAGGGCTGTAAGTCCCATAGACCAGTCATGAAAGACACTGCTGTGAAACCTTGTAGAAATGTTCTCTACAGCAGCGATTCTCAATCCTGGTCCTCAGGAGCCAAGGTCCCGCTGGTTTTCATTCTAACCATCTAACAGGGCCTATTTTACACCTGGGATGCCAGGTGAATGCTATTAACTATCCAGGAGGCTAGAAAACCAACAGAGCTGTGAGTCCTGAGGTTACTGAGAACCACTGCTTCATGGTACTGTGCTCAACTTGTCTAATGTATGATATATTTCATGGTATATAATAGAGCCCTTTTGAGTATAAATACCTAATAATTCCCACCCACAGTCACAGGGAAATCAGAGTGCAATATCAGCCAATGGACAATGATCCTATCATAACCCACATATGTTTGGGCAGGATGATATCCTGATAAGAGCTGAATGTCAAAACTGTGTAAGGTTATCGGTAAACTATGAAAGATTCAGACAATGGCCAGCATCTTTTTCACATTGGCTCTTAGTCTTCATGTGTGTTTAGATCTTTCTTGTGTTTTTCTCTAGCATAGCAGCAGGAATGTTGTAAGCTCACTGGTTCATCAGTGGTTTCAAACCTCAAGTGCTTTCATTTAGGAGGACGATTTGGAAAGAAAAGACAAGCTTGGTCAGGTGCTTGGATCAAAAGCATATTTGGGTGAATAATTAAAAAGATGGAATGCAACACGCAGCAGCCTTTGGAGTGTTGCACTATTTAAAAACAAAGGTGCGTGCGCTGTGTGAATATATGAGAAAAGGAGAAAGTAAAACTGTAGCTTGAAATGATGTGGGCTCAAACCTCATGATTCAGAGCTGCCGTGTGTCACTGTCCGTGGTGCTGAATCAACGCTGCCATTCAGAGACCGTGAAATAGATTGTTGGAGCTTGAATTTTAACAGTACATGTTTGCACTACGAATTTTCCACACCCTCTATCTATCTGCTGTACATAACTTCCAAACCAGCCTGTCCTTTATTTCACACAGGGAATGATGCATTCAACGCCACTCTCTTCAGAATAGTTTTGTTATTCATGCAAGTGAGTATGTGCACTGACAGTGTTGTACTACTCGTGCTGCAACACAGTGTATTCTGTACACAGAAAGGTCTAATTAGTGCAGATGGGAATATAACATCAATACAAGGGCAGTCCAGCTCATACTGATATGAGTAATTATGCCTGATAGGACAGCATTTATGTGGATCATATGATGCATCAATAATCAATTGTACTGTATGTGGCGAACGTGTCATGAGAATTGCTAATAAGGTGTGCATGATGGAATACAAACTAATAAGATCTCCCTTGTTTAAGTGTCTTTGAGGAAGACATAGGTCATGTGTCTCCGACACTTCCAGAGGTGTTGTTCTGTAACTGAGCCTGACCTCTGATCTCCTTGTGGAATGCAGCAAATAGAGAGGCTTCTTATGGGATCAGAGAAGGATCACAAAAAACCCAACATGCTTAACCTCTGTTAGGTCAGAATTAATTGGCTAGTAAAAAGATGTAATAACATAATAGTGTTATGTTGCTTCTATCTATCTACCTATATATTTATGTATCTATCTATGTATCTATCTATGTATCTATCTATGTATCTATCAATCAATCAGTCTATCTATCTATCTATCTATCTATCTATCTATCTATCTATCTATCTATCTATCCCCATCATCGTCATCATTTTTTATCAGAATATCAGTCATACATAGACAACAGGGTGGCCACCTTTTTCAAAAAATATCTTACAGTACGATAAACACATATATTTGTAGTGGGTCACCCCACTGGGAAGTGTCACAGTGTACCCAATGAACTTTTTAGTCACTAGGTAGTAGAGTAGTCAGTTTTGATGGATTGTGCAGTTCACTTTGCAGGCCTGTGTGTGTGTGTGTGTGTGTGTGTGTGTGTGTGTGTGTGTTCACCCCTGATGTCTGTCAGAATGAACAGTCTTTGGGGATACCAGTATTCTGAGAGCAACTAACAGTAACATCTGGCACTGCACCGGCTTTGTTATGAATATTTATTTATTTTCTATTTAATCATGTCTTTGTAGACCATCTCAAAAAAAATCCTGCAGTTTTTTTGGGTTTTTTTTTTTTTGCTCTGAATGGGGATCAAAAACACAACGGGTCTCCCTTGTCAATACCATCAGGGCCATTCTTTCCTACAAAGACACACCTAATTTAGCATCAGTGCTGCTTATTGGCTTTGTGATTTTTGTTTCCTTGTTTTTGTCATTTCTCTGTGGGATAGTTTGCCTGCACAGCTGTGAAGACTTGGAAACTGCCTGGCAGGAGGAAATGCAGGTACTGCATGATCTCTTCAATTATGCCTGTGTGTAAGCATCCTCTTTGTTCGAACACAGGCAAGCGTATCAGAAAGGTTGACAGGGTTCTTCTTCTTGTCTGTGCCAAGCTCAGCACCTGCATGGTTGCACAGGGCACCTCTGCCGATTGCTCTTCTTTCAGACAAAAGAGCAGCCAGACTAGTTCCAGCTGTGTTTGTGAAGTGGGTATGAACTTGCAAGAAAAGCAACACAGAGGAAAAGACGTCCCTCAAGGAGCTTGCTAACCTAGAGACACGTTTCACTCAAATTATTTCTGGATAGAAACTGGATTTGCCCATTAGCAATCAACGAGGATTTCTCTTTTATTAAGCCAACTACAATTGGAATAGAGGGTGTAGCGTACTGAACATGGTAAATATGTCAGCAAAATAATTTCAAGACTAATGCAAAAAATATTTACCACAAGTATTTCACACAGTACAACTTCTATTTTCCAATCCTGAGTGACTGCCATTTCTGTTTTTATCAGCAAAATTATTCACACCACTGTCAAGGTGACTTGTTGCAATGTCACAGACACACCACTTGAAACAGGTACCAAAAATATAGTCCCTTGAAGGAGCAAAATCAGTGACATAAGTCATGCATTGTGTATAACAGCTTGGTGTCATGCACAATTCCTTTATACTGTGTGTTCATTATCCCATTAAACTGGATATATGGAGGGGGCCAGGTGGAACGTAGTCATGCATGAACATTTTTCACTGTCTGTTTTGTAGAGTGAGTCCAAAAGAAGAGCAACCATTGATATTCATGGCACAGCCAGTATGAGGTGTGACAGTCTTTTTTGTGAATCTGTGAGTGTATATGGTAATACCAGAGCAGCCTCAAACCTCAACTGCAGTCTCTGCCTGAGGGAGGGGTGCACTGTTCCCCCCACACAGGCTCTGTGAGATAAAGAACCACTCACTCAGAAGCCATAATTTTCTCTGAAAACACAATTTCTTGCCAGTTCATTTGCTTCTGTGCTGTAGGGAAAATGCAGGAGTGATTGTCGGTCTAGCCTGAACAATGTTTTTGATAAATTAAGTTTTGCTCATTTTTATTTTGAAAAGGTAAATTACATCTCTATTTTCCCTTTATGGGTAATGTTTCGCCTATGCTGTTGTTGATGTACTGTTGAATGACAAGCAGGCATCTGGCTGCATGTTTAAGTTCACTAGTGACGCAATAAATTAGGGGAAAACAAATAAGAGGTCAGGGAGACCACAGTGAGTCATCCGCTTTTTGGCAGCTAATGAATCCCAGAATACTCTGTGCAGACCTCCCCTGAGTACACTTACATAGGTTTTACTTTCATTGCTATTCCACTGCATGCAAACTATTCTTTTTTTTTAGTGTTAACTAAGATGATGGTTGACCTCATTGGTTATTCCTCAACATGTGTTTATGTGGTAGGCCTAAGGTCACTAATGTCATCTTAAAAAAACAAAAAAAACAACAACAATATATAATGCACAGTGTTCAGAGTTGTTGCAAGCTCTTGCTAAGATTGCAAATATCGCTGGTGTCCAACAGAAAACTGCATCGTGGTGCATCTCAGTGATGTTAATATAAATGTTGTCTATTGTGTGTGAGTAACACAATAGTTTGTGGGTGCATGTACACACTCTCCTCTCTTCACTCCCCTTCCCTTAAGCTGTTGTTGCAAAACTGATGTCACTTTTCTGTCAAGCTATATTCATCTGATATGGACTAAAAAGTACCTACGGCAGTTTTAGCACATTATCTCTAACAGGAGTTCATACAACTTTTTAGAATTATTATGCACATTTAAACAAATGCTTTTTTTTCATTTATCTTTAAACATAAAGATATAACTTCTGTTGAAGCTGCAATAATGTGTAAAGGGTTTATTATATGATTGCAGTGTATCCTTTCGATCTAGAATATATCAAAGCTGTTTTCAAAGCCACTCAGAACTAGTACTGTTTCATGGCCTTACTTTGATAAGTTGACCTAGTTATTTTATCTTGCAAATGTTTTAAAAAGTTTAGACACAGTAAAACACACACACACACACACACACATACTTACACAAAAAGTGCTTGCATGCACGGAAAGTTGAAACACACGTTTTAGTACTGCAGAGAGAGAGTTGCAGGACAATTACATTGTAGTTAACTAACAAAGGACATGCCTCAGCAGAATGTGGTGTAAAGCTTTATTGGAATATGAATGGAAAGAGAAGTGAACAGTGGAGGCGATGAGGTCAGGGAATGATGAAATCTGGGGAGGATGAGAGTCAGGGTGCCGAAAACATCCCAGCTTAGAGTCTTCAGGCAACCCCAGAGGTTCCTCAGGAGAGAAAACTTTGGAAAGAGAGCCAAAAAAAGGTGGGGTACAGAGAATGGGTTTTGTAAGAACTTGAAAAATCACAGAGGTCTGGTGTCCGTTGCTTGCAATAAATGAATAGTCTAGCATTTTCAGAAATACACTTAGTTGCTTTCTGTAGCCAATTAGCTTAGTTTAGCACAAATACTGGGAAATAGTTAGCCTGATTCTGTTTTAAGGTTTCCAAATATGCCAGCTAGTGGCAGTAATGGTTACTAATTAACATGTTATATCTATTTTTTATTGAATGTAAAAATAAAAATGACAAGTTTTGGAGAAGTAACATCCTGAAGGATCATTATCTCAGTGAGTTTGCACATAACCATACCATAACCATCATACATCCACAACTTCTCATTTTTATATTTATTATATAAGACAAACAAGACTTTATGTCATATCAATGAGTTAGAGGAGCCAATAGGCAGATTTTTTTTATGTAAGAGGCTAGCTGTTTCCCCGTTTCCAGTCTTCATGCTGAGCTTCTCTGACAGTGCAATGTTGGCTCTAAGTTTGTATCTATTGTACATACACGAGAGTGATATAATTCCTCTCATCTAACTCTCAGCAAGGAAACAAAGATAATGTCCAAGATAATGTCCACACTGTGCAGCTGATAATGAACCTTATGAACAACATCCTGTAAAAATGGCATTTAATACTATCTATACTATAACTATAAAATCATGTCACAAAGCCGATGATTTAAAAAACTTGTTAAGCCCTCATCCAGAACAAATGCGTCACTGTGGATCTGTCATGGATCACTGTGGATTATTTTTGGAAGTTTCAGGAAACTAAAGACACGTCTTCTACAATTCAGGGCAGAGAATAAGCCCAATTCCTCCAAAAAAAAAAGGTTTGAGGAAGTGTCAGTAAATGTACAGGACTCAGTTACATTTGTGCAGATATAAATGAACAGCTCATTCACATATCATACAATGACTCCATTTACTGGGCTGAAAAACGGGAAAGGACTATAGTCTAAAGACAGCAGGCTCCACATGTAGATGTACATAGACATATACGACACACGCCTGTTAACGAAATGGGATAACATGAAATGTAATGATGACTGATAGTATCTGTAACCATGCTACAAATGACCTTTATTCTATTAAATAGATACTTGAAGATTAAAAATGTCTTTATTTTATAGACCAGGCAAGACAACATAATGACTATAGACTATAAAAGTTATTGGCATTTCAACAGCTTGGAACGAGGAGACTTTTCAAAGCTGTAGTCATAAGTGCCTTTAAAATAAACACCCCTCTGAGCTTGTCATTACCAACAATAACATCAGTGCAATGTCATCAGCTTCTGGAAACATCAGACTGAAATTGCTGTTTTAATTTGCAATAGCATGGTTTGACAGATGTTTTTGTATATATAAAATTAGAGCAGACAGAAATATAGATGTGCCGCAGTGTCCTTGGATTTCAAATCAACATTTTTTAAAATACCCTGCCAAGGAAGGGCTGCTGAAAGCATGGAAAACATTAACATTATGGAAATTACTATCAGTTATCTGTTCATAATCATCATGACACAATAAAAAATCTAATTGTGAGGAAGCATGATTGAAAGATTAGCTTAGTAAAATGCCAATGAAGTGTCTGCCCTCATGCTTTCATGGTACAAAAGTAATGTTCTCACTAGTGGCAACATTTTTTTTCAGAATTGTAGTAGACTGCAAATACATGTGCAGGGATTTGTCTTAGTGACAATGGTGCAGAGACATTGACAACTTACGATGTTTCACATTGCATACTGAGACAACAAGGGTACAAGGACAACTGGACTTATATGCACTGTGCAATGCAAAAGACAATGAAATATGTACCTTAGAGACTAGAATACTAGAATACAAATGTCTCAATATAGATTACACGTAACGTAAAAAAAAAGCAAGAAGATCAAGAAAATAAAATATATAAATGAAAGGTGTATTGCTGGTCATAAATAATACTCTTTTCCAATTTACAGTTGCATCAATGAGATACTGCCTACTCTGAGGCTGCCCACACCTGCTAAGTAGCTTAAGTAGCAGAGGTGATGAGACCAGAGTGCAGTTGGTTGTACTATAATGCTTAGTCAATGATTGGGCAAATGACAAATTTAACGCAATATGAAAATTCTCACAGTTTAAAAAAATTCGTAAAATGTGTTAAGACTAAAATTTAAAGCTCTGCTTCTAAGCAAAAATGAATTGTACAATTGCATTGTTTATTTACTGTAATAAATGAATTCCAAATGAACAACTCAACATTAAACAATCTTCTCAGGAAAAATAAACCTGCATCCTGTGTGAACTGCCTGTAGCTGAATAGGGTCGACTATATTTAACAGCTGTCATAATGGTGGGACTTGAAGAGACAAATATCTTCTGAGGTGGTACACGTTTGTGGTCACTTTGTGGTTCGCTCTCTGGCTGTTTTGTGTCTCATTGCAGTCGTTGTTTCTCACTGTGGTTGTTTTTTTGTCTCTCTGTGGTCGTATTGCAACTCATTATAGTATGTGATTGACTCGATACCTCTAACCTAGTCTGACATCCATCCTACCACTACATGACATAATGCCCTGAGTCGGATGAGGACATAGTGGATCCTCACGCTGTGTAGCTGAACAAAAAGAGCACAGTGGAGCTTACACAGCACTCAGCTATTGTCAGGCTTGATGCCATGCCTTGCACCAACAGCTTGCACTCTGTTTCCATCAGATCTAACACACAGTCTGGCACTGCAGCCAGTCAAACCTTGTTTCTTTAGCTGCTGTTTACAAAGACTAGGCATTTTGTCATGTTGGATTTTATTCATCTTGTGTGCGGTATGGATTGTTTTGATCAAGGTGGGTAGTTGTTTTGTTTTTGTTTGTGTTTTTTTTTTTTTTGCTGTATGCTGCTTCAACAGCTCGAGGTGAGCTGATCTGGATCTCCCTTTCGGCAGCACAAGAAACACACATTGTTAATGGGTGTCTTTATGGCACCACAGAGTTGTCATCACAGTCTATTTTTACTTTGGCGGAGGCCCGGCAGTATCAGCAGTGTGGCATTTGAAGCTCACGCCGTTGACTCACAAACAGCGCTGCTTCACAGAGCCTACACAACTAGTTCACAAGCTGTTCTGTCGCACATGTTGCCTTCCATCACGCCGCTTTGGAAAGACTGAAATAAAGTAACATGTTCCCGACTAAATCTATTTTTCATTAGCTTTTAGCACTGCGTTCTGCAAGCTGTTTGATTTCGGCAGTGCTGCCTTTAGAGCTTTGGCTCAACACATCAGAACTCCTACATCTCCTCACAACTCCTAAAACCTTTGGAGGATCCGTTCTTGTGTTTGAGTCCAGAAATAGGAAACACTGAGTAGACACAGGCAAACACATACGCCAGAGACAATTTGATAAAGCATGTGCATAGTTCACAGCTTCAGTATTGTGTGTATTATGTGTTTTGATAACATGCAAACATACTGCACACTGTAAAGTTGTTAACACAATGAACATAATATATAACAATGATAAAAAGAAAAATGACAACAACACTAAGGTACACTGCTCTTTTCACTTTTTCTGCATCTGTAACTGTCCTTGCTTCTTTTGCTTGTGCTGAAACCTTTTCAATTTCCCCACTGGGGTATATATGTTGAAGGCACAGTGTGTACCTGAGTGTGTGTGCATGCGTATGTGTCTCTGATATGATTCACACACCAGCCTGAGTATGTGGCAGAATCGAAGCCCACCTCTCTTAAGATGTCTGAGGACCTCAGGGGCTCAATATAATATTGTTGTTTTCTACTTATTTTCTAAGAATGTTCCATTCCCAGTAGTGTCCTTCCATCCAATATAATGCTGTTTATTGTGCTGGAAGGACAGGATATGTGTGTTTTGCAGTCTAAAGGATGTATTTTGTGTCTCCAAGCACTCAAGGTTGTACATTGAATACTGTATAACTGCACCGACATGGAGTACAAATAAAGGTCCGACTGCTCAAAGTTTTAGTTTATAAAATGTTTATATATTTTACTCTTGATGAAATGTCTGCTTTTTATATATTCCGTGACCCTGATGAGGGCTGCAGAGCAGAAGCATACTGGTTTATTATTTAACTCCATTTGTCACCCACGTTTTGCTAAATTACTTATAGTTGCCTTATAGTCTCATATTCCAACGTCTTGTTTGAGCAGCACTTTAGAGGAAGATTGCTGAGTATTTTATAAAGTGATCAGCTAATGGTGACTTCAGGTTAAATCTATATAATAACACATAGTTACAGATATGTTTCTTGAGTGGGCACAGTTACCAGTTGTTATTTTATTAAACAACCAACCTTACTGTAGGTATAATGCAAGCTACTGTGCATTCGCTTCAGGTAGTCTGTAGCTGCCTTGAACTTTTCCAATTTAATTAATTTAACGTGTTTTAACCCGTGTTCATCCTCTCAAAAAGGTGTTTTCTTTATTTATTTGCCCATATTTATGAGCATATTAAACTACTGTAGCTGCGAGCGCAGTGTATATTGAAAACCAAAACAATAGGCAGGGATGTGGGTTTTGAATAATTCACCTTCAGTTTAATATTTACAGGATGTAATAAAAGTTACAAACGTTATATGGAGAATTATATTGTCAAAAAGAGTGATTTGCTGAGCTTCTCACTGATGCTATGGAAAAATACCGTTATAGGACTTCAAATAATGCTAAAGGAGGATATAGGAGTGAGCTACAGTATAGCAGATGACTATAATGTGAAAAACAAATGTCTTACATAAAACTTCTTTTGCTATCTAGTCGCGTATACTTACTTCAAAGGCATTAGGTGAAACCGTCAACCAGTGAGCTGGATTGCATCCATTGTTCTCCTCTGATGGATCATTTGCAACAATCCAGAGATAAATCTGCTTTCTATTTTTGGGCTCTGACAGCCTCTACCTGTATCCAGCCGCCTGCTAGCCCCCATCCAGACAGTGACTGGCCTAATGTCTGGTCGCAGTGGCTTCCTTGAAGTGCTCCTGCAAGTTAATAAATTCTGGGCCATCTGTTTCCATACAGCCCCTTTCCATTACCAGGTGCCCCCCCTCCTTGGACCTCTATCTAATTAACTTTCCTCTCTCTGCCTCTCTTTGTGCCCACATTCAAACTGGGAAAAGAGAGGATGGGAGAGAGAGGACAGAGGGAGTGAAAGAGGGGAAATGTAAATTTGTTTAACCTGATGTTTTGAGGCAAAGTAAACAGTGCAGTAACCTAGTTAGTCGCAATGTTTTTTTGTGTGATGTTATTAATAACCATGTGAGTCTAAAGGGTACTTAACCATGCAATAAAGAGATGGGGCATTGAGTGCCACTGTTCTGCCTTCGCTTTGGAGAGGAACACTAATTGCCAGTCGGGGAATCTAATGAAAACCCTCCAAACAAATAACAAAGCAGACAGTGAAGAGTGTATGAAGTAGAGCAAAAGGAAAGGAGAAATGCAAGGAAGATATTATATGAAATAATGATAATAATAAACACTGTTGGTATGGCTATTAGAGGCGGTTAATGCTTCACAGACAGTGAACAAACAGTATTTCACAAAGTCACAGGGAGAAACGATAAAAACAGCAGCCATGAATTGAGAGAGGTATTAGAGATCAATAAACTAAGTATTTATAGTAAAGATAGGGTAGGTAAAAACAAATAATATAAAAAGCCTTTCTATGAAACATGTTTTAGGAAGAGATTTAAAAGCTGACCCAAAGGGACATGAAGTGATCTCATTTCATCATTGGATGGCTTTTTATCAAATAAACATGAGCAACATGTTCTGCTCACACAGATTTTGTGTCCTTTCTTTGGATGAATGCTGTTGCCGAGAACAGAAATGGCTGTGGGAAGAAAAACAGCTCCCTGACACTGAAAAGACTAGCAATGCCCACAGCATATAACGCTTTTAACTACTTTTTGCTGTCACAATCTAACTGAAAGCATCAACCATCAAAGCCATTAGGGTGCCAGAGTGCCCCTGTGGTTTTGCCATTAGCCCATAATATATTGGCAACAACATGCCACGACAGCACTATACTATCAACATTCATACACTGAGGAAAAATTTGGCACATGAATAGCATAGCCAAAAGAGTACAACAAGGTTAGGATTCCCCATTGTGGAGGAAATGTAAGTTATGTGTCTACATTAAGCTGTAATGTTCTTGGAGAAGATGATGCCACTTTTTTATGGTAAGGCTGTTGACTATGCATGAAAATCATGAAGGTGGCTGTAGGAGATTAGATTCCTGCTGTCGCAGGAAACCCTCGTAAGTCCAACTAGTAATTTCCATGTTTCTACCTGTGCTGAAGCTTTATGTGGTTCTTTATAGGAAGTGCCAGCTGTGTGACCTCAAGGCCCACAAAATCTATTCATAAACTACAATAAGGATGCACGGTTGTCAGTATGAAAATAAGGCTGCTTTTCAAAGATACAAGGTTTCTACCCAGTGGCAGTGATATTTCTGACACATGTTTGAGGCATTCCCATTTGCATGAATCCTATGCATATTACATCGCTCCGACCTGTTGGCTACCATGGGAATTGTCATCATCGGTTGCAGGCAATAATAGTAAGTTACTGCGGCTTGTCATATGCCATCCTGCTTCTGCCATAATTTATGTGCATAGGACCAATGTCTTCTGGCCCAGGGGGCATTTTGTGTGGCTCAGATTTCAACTTTATGACGCAAGGAGCGGAGAGTCTCCACCAATGCGAAGTAAACCAAAACCTGGCACGTGCTGAGAAGCTCCTTTCCAAATGAATGTTTCACTTCCCTCCCCAAATTGAATCTGTGAGACGCAGAGGGAAACGTATGGCCTTCCTGTTGACAGTGCCAGAGAGGGCTACATATGAATGAAAGGGAAGGAAAGTGATCAGGATGGTTTACATCTCTGAGGAGCTCATCCGGAAGGGCATGTCCCTCATTACAGCTGTTTGGAGAGAGGTCAGGTTTTGCCAGCACACTTTCCTCTGCATCCTCCACCTGCAGCAGGTCAGGGAGGGAGGGAGAAGTCTCTGACATGACCTCCAGTGAAGTGAGCATGTCTGGAACCGCTGGAGATTGGGGGCGGAACCAATGCCGAAGAGGGAGAAACACATGCCTCGCAATCAGCCATGAAATGCAACCTGGCACCAATTGGACTGGGCCTGCAGGGAGCCTCAATAGACCTAAGCCTGTAGAACAACAGGGAGGGAGGGACGGGTAGAGGGTAAGGGATGCAGAGGGTATGGAGAGGGCTGTGGGGTGCGAGGTCATTCTTCCTCACAGGGTGTTTTATTAATGTAATTAAACACGGGCGAGCTCTCTGGCTCTGCATCATACCTGACCTCCACAGCAGAGGAAAGAGAGGGAGGGAGGAAAAAGAGGGAGAGACAGACAGCGAAAGGGAGGGCAAGGGAGGAAGGGGGAGAGAGGGAGTGAGTGTGCAGGGAAGAGAGGTAGGGATAACAAGGACATGAGATTGGCAGGATAAGGCAAGATGAAACAAGAGAGGACAGGGCTAAGCAAGAGGGATAAAAGAGATAGATGCAGCATAATGCATGAGTGGGAGGGGAAGATGTGAATTTAGTCAGAAAATTAGCGCATGGGACAAGGCAACTGAGCCATGGAGGAGTCAAGGCCAGGGCATTTGAGGAAAGAGAGGTCAACATGAGGGCAAACAGTGGCCTCTGGGCCTGGTGCAAAATGTGAGGAATGTCATGTAATCATATTAGACACAGTTCACTGCTCTATCTACTGTAAACATAGGGCTGTGTTCTCTCTCTCTGTCTCTCTCTCTCAGTCTAATGATGATAATGTATGATATTTTTTCTAACTGCACTTAACCATATGTTTTTATTTTCAGAAGACATATCTCTTTTTTTTTTTTTTACAATAAAGAATTTCTTTCTATAATACACCATACAGGGGCTGACAGAATGGCATGTAAAAATGGACTTTAAAGCTAACCTGAACCATCTGGGAATTCATCATTGAAAACTGTTTGGAAAAGGGCAGGCACTTTTAAAAATATACTTGGCAGGAGATTGGATGAACCATCTGTCCATCACAGGCAAACTTCAACCAATTAAATCAACGAACCACATGATGTAGTGGAATGCTTACCAAAGCCAGTCAGGGGAAAGGCAAAAAACTTTTTATTAATTCAGATACGTTTTCAGTATGGTTCTTGGCTCTCCTTTCAACTAAGAAATATTCTGCAGTTCTGATTTAACTGATGCTAGCAGTATCTATGATTACCTCTTTGAGCAAACCGTCACTTCTCACACACATTGTCATGTCTAATGTTAAACCATGCCTGTAACTCTTGCTGTATCTCATAGTTTCTCATAGGACGCTGTGCTTGGACACAAACGCATAGCTGGCAAGACTCAGTTCTCACATGATCTCATAATTTTGTGAGTCTAGCTGGCTACCAAGGTTGCTTTAAATGTTGGTCTTGCTACCAAGCTATATCTTAGTATTAGACAGATATCACAAAGACATAACATTAGTAGGGATTGTTGATAACTCTAGATCTCTCAACAAAGTTTCTGTTACTGAGCAACTGAATATGTTAGTTATAAATTACCAATGTAACCTAAGTGTATGAAGAGTACTAAAGTTTTTTTTTGTTTTTTTTCCCACTATCTTCATAATTTTAAAACAGAAAATAGTGTTAAAATAAGTTGTTGGTGGTGGAAACACGGCTGCTTCCACAGGGGCTGGCAGAATCAACACAAAATGAAAGTTCCTTGTAGTCGCTTTAAGGTTCAGTGTTGATTGCTGCTCATGGCTTAGAAATAGCTTATTGTGAAGTCACAACCCTGTTCTAAAGTTTTGGACATGTTTTTAATGCTTGTTTTTGAGCAGAGTTGGCTCAGAAACAGAAGAGCCACAAGCCTTAAGACCACAATGTGGCTGCTTTGTTGTTTTGTTTGTTTGGGTGTTTCTTGATTCTCTATTTGCGCATTGTAATAGCCATGTAGCTTAAACCATACCTTGGCCTTGCCTCAGTTGCAACATAATAATATTGCACACTTTGTTTTTGAGATAAATACAATACTGAATAAGATATGATAGAAAAATGCTAATTCCAGCACCATTGCAGTATGTTTTCCCCAGCAAATAATCTTCATTTATGTCTCCATGTCTTCTTTTACTCCATTGTAGATTAACTCAGTCACATACAGTATACAGGAAGATAGAAATCCAGAGTAGAAAGATGGACCTCTGTAATAGGTCAGAACTTTTGAAAAGTGGTGCTATGAAGAAGGTTTGGCAAGAATTCACCACTGTATGTGACAGCTTAAAGCACACCCCGTCACAATCCATTTCTCATCTCCACGGCCCGCATTAGACGCCTTGTCACAATAATTACATTTCTCTGTATTAATTGATGACTTATAATGGAAATAAGAGCTGTCGGGGAATGTATCAAACTACAGCAACAATAATAGCAAAGGCAATAACCAAACAAATATCAAATGGACAAGTGAGGGAGAGTATTAGACGTGATTGATGAGGGGAGCAGGCCCAACCGCACACTGTGTATGTGATGAGGAACTTCTGCTGTTGTGCATTTGACAGGCTTGTTTATGTGTGTTTGTGTGTGTGTGTGTGTGTGTGTGTGTGTGTGTGTGTGTGTGTGTGTGTGTGTGTGTGTGTGTGTTTGTGTGTGTGTGTGTGTGTGTGTGTGTGTGTCTGTGTGTGCGTGTGTGTGTGTGTGTGTGTGTCTGTGTGTGCGTGTGTGTGTGTGTGTGTGTGTCTGTGTGTGCGTGTGTGTGTGTGTGTGTGTGTCTGTGTGTGCGTGTGTGTGTGTGTGTGTGTGTGTGTGTGTGTGTGTTTGTGTGTGTGTGTGTGTGTGTGTGTGTGTGTGTGTGTGTATCAAACAGAGAATATGCATCTAGCATTCACTTTTAGTATGGCCTAGAGATTTTGCCTGCAGGGAAAATTATAACAACTAATATAACAGGAATGAGGAATTTGTAACCCGTGTCCAAAATGAATTACTATCCAATAATGCTTATTTCAATACATAAAAACACATAATCCCGTTCATCTGTACGCTTTCCTATTGTCATCAGTGTTTATACAGCAGAATGTCAATGCAGAAACAAACAATCATTATATTACTGATATGAAAACTCATTCGTCCTTTGCCCTCTAAGTTCAGCTTATATCTGTTTGTTGTTGTTTTTTTTCAGGTATAAATATTTACGGCTGCATAATGGTTATGTGCAAAATGTCATTCGAATGTATGCTCTCCTCAAGTGTAATGAACTGAGGAACCATCACACACAGTTAACGATGCAAGCACAAAGTGTGTCCATGTATACAATTAGTAATGCTATGATGTACTGTGATCGTCTGTTTTGACTTGATCATTTATCTTTTTTCCTCTTCCTGAGAAATGTCTTGCTTCTGACATGAAAAGAAAGAGGAGAGGCTGTCTAGCGGCATTATAGACTGATAATAAAACACTTGAACGTTTACTTTATGAAAGAACCGTGACCTTTTGTCCCATCTGCCCCACATCATCTTTCCACATACATCCTCTTTTTATGCCATATTCTCTAAAAAAACATAAAACAGTAATCTTAAATTACAGGATTTTACATAATTTCTTTGGGCACATTTAAAAGTGTCACGTACAATGTGTCATTTACAGTCACACGATCACTCTGTGCTTCTAAGTGCTGTAACTGGAACAGATGAATATGTTTCCAAATTGACCGTTCCTAAAATTGTGCTGATGATCATCCATGAAATTATATTCTCAATCAAATCTAAAGGTCTCTTAGTTTTAACCTTGGCTCTGGAACAGACATGAGACCTAAACTGGTAGACCTAAGAGGCCTCTGAGGACGGTAAAGTTAGAAGCTCACTTATATAATCAGTATATTATAAGTTTAAAAAAAGCAGAACTGAACAGAAGAACTGGCAATGCATGGACGTTATCAATATATTCTTGAAAAAAATAGTTTTGTTAATATCTTGGCTCTATAATTCTGCAAAATTTGGAAGTGAGCTGTACACAATAATTTCAAAGCATTAGATTCTCTCTGTTTATCTAAAAGGCAAAACTGCTCACCAAAGGATGGCTTTTTTTATACTCCCTTAAAAGTTGAAGCAGGATAACCAAGGCATGGCAGAAGAGCTCAGGCCCAATATAGAGCATATAGTGAAACAAGTGTCCCTCATTGATTCATTAAACTACTTTCTACAAACATGAATGTAAACAAAGTTTGTAAGTAAGAGTGCTTCTTCTACTTCTAAACGACTTCCTCCAAACAGGTTTTCCATGGATAAAAGTTCTGTTGACATGGCAGTACAGTATTGAACTGAATTGAATTGAACTGAATTGAATTGAATTTTGTCTCTCAGTGATGCCTAAATATTGATATCAGTACCCATCTCAAGGGACTCTTTTGCTATTTTAGTATCAATCAGGAACCAGTACCTATTTAAGACCGGTTCTTGTGGTCTATTGTGGTCTAAATTTTATGGTAAACCCTAAGTAATCCCTGTAGCTAATAAAATAAAATACTGATACTGAACAAGGATGTGGATCATTCAAAGCAGTCGCGAAATACATACCTACTGTCTTTATCTGTTGATTATAGTAACATGATCAGTAGTGTCAAAGGTTGTGCTAGGGTCAGATACGACCAATAAACTCCAACCATCAATAAACCATTGATGTCCTCTAGAACAACATTTGGGAAATTACAACCAAACTTGTCCAGAATAGTGGGACTATATCATATTGTCAAATTTGGTCTAATTTTTCATTTTCCTTACTGTAAGTATCAAGGTCAGACCATTTCTGCATCCCCTCCTAAAATATCTGGAACACATCCAGATGAAAGAGAGCTCTTTTGAATAGAAAGCAAACCAGGGCCTACAGCCCTCATAACCTCGCTGAATAAATTTATGGCAATACTATCAAGGGGACTAGAGCCTCATATGTGACACAATCTCAGTGAGAGTATGCAAAGAAATCATCCCAAAGCGATTCAACAAATTAGGAAACGGGCAAGGGAGGTCCACAGTAGAAATTAGAGGAGTTGGAGGAGTGATATTAGTCCTTCCCTAGATTGAGCAAACCTGGGGAGAATATTCCAAGACTCTTTTCATGTCCATCAGATAATGCAAACATTTGGGAGCCATTTCAGGGACCCAGTGATATCATATCACCAATATCCTGTACTCTCCCTTCTAAATTAAGCTGCGTGTGTCATGTGTCATGTTGAGGTGAATCTCTGCCTCCTCTCAAACTTTAAGGGATAGTTGTCCGACATAAGATGGTAGTGTGAGTTGCTCTACTTTATCTTAAGCTAAGATATTTATCTTGGAAAGCCAAGCTTGATAAATAAGCATCAAAATTTCCAGTTAACCACTTTAAACCATTTTAAACTTCTGCACAGCACCAAAAAGGGTCATAAAAATTTTGCAGCTATGTTACAATAGTAATGCTTTTCATTAACATTTAGTGATCCACAACCAGTGTTAGGCACGGACATCCAAGGTTACAGCCCCAAATGTTTTTATGTGAACATACAGTATAAGATGCTTTTTCAAAAGGAAAATGGATGAAAGCAACAAGGTACAGTCAAGGCTAAGGTTATCTCTGTTGTTGTAGCAGTAGATGAGTCAAGACATGAGAGTGTCACTGCCTCGTCTACCTGCTTAGGTTGGTTAATGAGAGGGCTCTATAGCTGTGTAAATGATCATAGATAAGACTAATTCCAGGGTATAAAATGTTAGTAAATAACTTGTGTTTATGATCTAATCATCACTTAACAAATGGGCGATTTGGGTTAGATTTTGGTTGTCATTGTATTTTTATGACCAGGAAAGGAGAGAGGAGAAGAGATGAGGAGTACGACAAATAAATGAGACACCGAAAGAGCTACAGGAGAGTTGAAGAAGAAGAGAGATAAGAGTTTAAAAAGTTTGAAACACTTCAAAAGGAATCCTTGTCACACAGTAAAAGAAGACGGACTAAGATTGCACTCATTTAGTTTATTTTGATTTCATGTTGTGACCAGAATATTTTGGTTGAGTACACTGTTTTACATCTTATTCTGAAATAACTTGAAAATTGTGCAATTATCAGGTGAAACACTAAAGATATCTGGGCTGGACTAAGCCCCCACTGTTTCAAGATCCTGACAACACTTCTGTTAACAAGTCTGTTGTTTCTGGTGGTTTCAAAGTTTTGTTTGGAGACAAAGTATCTCGAGGATTTACTGTCCATCCATATCGGATGAATCTGCAGCATGATTTACGCTCAATGCCAGCATTCAGTGCCATTGTTCCCAGGCATTTTACCTCAGAACCACCTACATCTGACTTATAAAACACAAAGTGTATCTTCACTCATTGCTCCAACATGAATCAGCACATCTTCAGCAGCATTTCAAAAACAATGAAACACTATTACGGCTGCTAATACTACAGATAGCGTTATTGTTATTAGGATACTGTACAGAGATAATGTGGCCATTTTTTACGTTTATAGCTGTGCTTAATAGTAGCATGGAAAGTTTAATAGGCACATTTGATTAATACAAATTCACTGGCATATGCAACATTGTCAGTGTGAGATGCTTTTTACTTTATATAAAAAAAGATGTGCTTTGGAGTGAGGGAGTGAAGTATAAAGAGTGCAGGTCATTGACCAGTTACAAAGCTCAACATTAAGTTTGCTTTACAGCACACAAGGTGTGTGTATTACCATTAAGTATGCCCAGTGAATGCTAAACACAGTTTTAACATCTTGGGGATCTCAAGCCTCACAATGCTTTTAATATTTAAACTTAAGAGTAGCTCATTTGTTTTTGATATGCAAATGTTCACATCAAACTCAGTAACAAAATTGGCTTAGTGTAAGCCAAGTGCAATGTAAACCACTATGACAAGTTGTTCTTAATGGGCATGTCATTGTGCTACTTCTCATTTGAACACAGTAGGACACTCACAATGCTTCTTTCTAATTCTTTACTTATTATTCACATAGGTGTTGATGCCAGACTTTGTGAAACATAAGTCGAAGCTAGACTGCCAATGCAGAAAACCCCTACCCTCGTCCTTGCCAGTGGTGAGCCCCTTAATAACAGAACGTGCATCGTATAATGTATATTGCTTCATTATTTAACCATCTTTCCTACCTTCACCACCCCATGCTGTTTCCTAAAAGTGCTATTGCCTACAGTGCGGCTTAACAGTAAGCCTGTTTCACTGCATAAATATAGTTTTTCTTTGAGTTACCAAGTTGTTGAACATTTGGAATCCACATGTGATGGCTTTTAATGGCTGATGTCCTGTTGTAAAAGTAACAAACCCACAATCTTTTGTTCTTAAACAGGTCTGCTGTTATGAATGTTGGTGAGTCGATGATAAGTGGCAATGCATTTTTCACTCCACAATAAGCCTTTAAGCCTGCAGTTAAAAGTGTTCTTGCCCCACACAGTGAACAGGAGGGTCTTTTGTGATTAATTAAAGAGCGACAGAAAACCCCAAAACAAAATAAAAAAACTTGCTCACTTAACCCAAGCTTTTGTTTTGTTTATGCAAAACACATTTTGACACAAAACCATAAATATATTATTTATTAACCATCAATAAAGGCATTAATGATAACTTTTCCAAGTCCATCCCCTTAATGTAGTGTTGAATACATCTGATACATTATTTAAAACACATTCCTCAATGTACAGTATATTAGAAGATGTATGATGATCAAATGTCGTTTGATTTTGGCACTGTTTCAGATACCTGAGACAGCAGGTCTTCAGGTTACGGCATGAAAATTTAAGCAGCACAAAACCTCACCATACAATTGGGAGACTGAAAAAATCAATATTTACATCAAGAAAATCAATTCAAAAAGAAAGCAAGCCGTTTGCAGGGGATACATGAACCTTCCAGTTGTAGTTGGCTAAAATTACAGTACAGCAAGTTCATCACAATACAGTAAGATGTTTAGAAGATAATAACACATTTGCATGGCGTGCATGAGTTTTCTCTCGAGTCTGTAGGCTAGGACTCCACACAAAAATGGAAAATGACAAGTTGAACATCTGGAAGGAGGAAGGTGACAAGGAGACAAGTTAGGAGTTATAGGGACATCTGTTTGGCTCTCCTTCCTTCCCCAGCCTCTCTTGGAGCAGGATCTCTCCTCCTTCCTTCTTTCTGGCATCTTTATCCAAGAAAGACAGATGGATTTGCTTCTCCCTGGATACACACTGAATCACACACACACACACATACACACTCTCAAACTCTAATACCCATGCATGCATGTACTGTATATATACACATATATAAAGTGATACACAACCAAAGGCACAAATAACTTACAGAGTGAAGGCATAGTGACTTTGACAAACAAACAGACTCCAGCGGGCACACACTCATACACTCAGTGCTTGGGAAACGGACAGCTGCGCAAATATGCCCGGCCCTCATTCTTGGGATCTCAGTGGCGCACCAACCACAACAGCAAATATTTCCCCTGCTGTCATCTTCTCTATTTTCTCTTCCTTATTCATGGGATGTGTGCTCAGGAAGTGGCAAGAGAGGTTCAGCAGCTTCATGGTATGTCCAGGAACCACTACATCCCTCTATTTCCTATTTCCCTCGTCTTCCTCCAGGAGCCAGATGCTGATTGGGGAGAAAAGTGGTGGCGAGGTGGGACCCTACCTGTCCCCTGGGGAAGATGAAATGTAAATTTTGCGACGTGGGCTCATTTGCTGCAGTCTGGAGCTGTCTGATAGGACCTGACTGGAGGCTTATTTGATTAGCTTAATTCCATCCTCGTGTGGACCACCGCAGCAATATTCCTGGAACATTTGTTAGAGCATTAGGCCCACAGTTAATGAACAATTTGTTCCGTTGAGCAACGAACCACACGAGCCATCGTGAGCCGTCCGCACACTCTGTGAAAGGTTTTCATAGAGTTATGACACTTACCCAAGAAATTATATTGGAGAACTTGTGACTGTAAAAAGTACAGCCTTATTAACTTTTCTATGTTCAGATGATGGAAAAACAGCTTTGTTAATTTCTCTATGCTTGGATGATGCCTTAATTTGATGGCTTGCACAAGTTTGGTTTTATCCCAGGGCCCTACCATGCATGTTGTTATATTGTTAATGCATTTCATGTTGTCCACTGCTGTGCATACAAATGGAATTTACTCCTGAGACAATAAATAGTATTTTATCTTACTGCATATGTTGAGAGGCCTTAAAGCTTCTTATTAAAATGTTACTTGTGACAAAGGCATTACACACTCAACTTACAGCTCAACTAACCCTAACCCTAACCATATGTTACAGATATTACATCTTCATGTGAAAATATAGCATAAGTGATAATATTATATAAAGCAGCAAGATCACTCAAACATGGCTGAGGGATCAGTCACTATCCACACAGACTGGAGTAAATTGAAGTGGTGTCCTTTAATGTAAATGTTGGGTTGGCTTTTAAAAAATGTACTAACATTAGATAAAACATAAAACTCCTGCAGGCTAACAGGTGTTAAGTACAGAGCTGGTTTTGTCCATAAATCAAATCTTGTGTATTTGTAACTGTATATCTGGTGAGCAATCCGTAGGCTCAAATAGTAAAATTCTATTACTGTAATTTAATAGCATTGTTTTTAGCTTAGTTTAAAATTGCCAGTAGTATAGAGCAGTGCATTGTCCTGATTCTGCTTTGTTGGCCCTTGAGAAAAAGAAAAAAAAGCCGGGGAAAGGAAATCCAATTATATGATAATATATGATTATAAGGTATATTGCATCAATTATCTAAGTGGAAGGTGACATTAATTGTAAAATCTGTAGCTGGCTGATCAGATAATGAAATAAATATGATCCAGGAAGTCCATGTTAAACAATACATGCATGAAAGCTTTTCGGAAGCCAAAACGCTGTGAGGAACTATGCAGAGTTATCACAGTGATGTTCAGTGTCTCAGTGATTTTGAGATAAATCACAGAATTATCTCATTCGTGGTACAAAGGGATCTCTTCAGGTATTCTGGACAAAACTGCAACATTTTAGCCAGGTTAAACTTCCTTGGCAATGTGGCATCCGCATTGCATTAACAGAACCATGATGTTGATGATGCCATGCTAAAGTCAGTCTGAAAACTATCTTAGTCAGGTCTACTAGCTATTACGTTAGACCGTATGTAAGATTATGTAAGATCGCAATAACAATCTGTGCTTTATTTAGGCCTGGCAATTCCATTTTGCACATTTTGTGAAACTGTAAAGTTAGCTGTGCTTGCCAGTAACACAAGTTTCATTTCAACAGTGAAAGAAAACTTTATGTGAAAATGTCAGTTGACAGATTTTTGACCTTTGCTGCACTGAAACCATACCAAATTTAAAGGAGCATGTAATTGCTTTGGGAAATACAATTTTTTATTTTATTATTATTATTTTTTTTTACATAATATTAATATAAGGCTACATCACAGCAGCCAAAGATAACATCAGCAGCTCAACAACAACTTATTCAACATTTAATTTTTCATATGAATCAAAGAAATATTAGGTGTTAATTAGTAAGCATTAGAAATGTTGGCAGGCTGATTTTTTCATTTTTAGAAAGAGTCAGGCTAGCTGCTTCCAGTTTAACTTTATATCTAGTGTACAGATATGTTAGTGATATCAATATTCTCCTCTAACTTTGGGCAAGAAAGTGAATACGTATATTTGTTCATCTAAGAATTTAACCTATGCCACAGCCATCAGCATCAATATTTCCTTACAACAGCAAAAGAAAGTGCTTCTAACCATTACCTTCCTTGCTTCATCAAACATTCAGTCATATTTATCAATTTTGCCATACCATATCATCATGGGATCTAGCACCAACTAAAAAATAATCATTACTTTCTCATTCCTTTGCCTTTCTCTCATTTTCTCTCCTTCCACCATCTCTGCAGCTCCTCCTCTGTTCTTCCTGTGCATGTGTGTCTTGCTCTCTCTCCTCTTTCTGTCTCTGCCCTTCCTCCTCCGGCCTGCCACGCTCTCATTTGTCACATTTACAATGGAAACATCCAAATTTACAGATGCTATCAATTAATCACCTCCGCTCTAATTACAATCCAATTAACCTCTGTTTCCATGCGCCATGCTGCAGGACGGCCAGCACCCCTCCCTACTCAATCACACTGCTCAGAGAGAGACAGACAGAGAGACGGAGCGGGAGGAGAGTGGAAAGTAGAGTGAGATGTAATGGAAGAAAAACTAAGGCAGAAGGGGAAAAACTGTAGAAAAACTGTACTGTAGATATACAGATATTTAATTCTGAGCTGTTTTCACAGTTTGTTTCTTTGCATTTAAGCAAAGTGTTAATGTTACAATATATAAATATATTGCAGATAATAGTTTGCCTTTAATTTGGTGGCAACTACGGAAGCACATTTCCTGTTTCAACATGACAATGCCCCAGTGCACGAGGCATTATTTACACAGAAATGGTGTTATGAGTTTGTTGCTGAAGAACTTGACTATGTGGCACAGATCTCAACTCTACTATGCACCTTGGGGATACATTGGAACACCAACTGTGAGCCCATGATATATATGTACATATAGACATACATAGTTGGACCTAAAATGGGAGAAAAGGAGATGAGAGAGCAGACAGGCAGTCATGGATAAAAATGAGAAATAATGGGAGAGGAATGAAAAAATGAAGCCCAGCTCAAGAGCTGATGTCTCAGCGGAGGATCACAGGTGTGACTTGTGCGAAGACAAAGGAAGAAAAGAAACTAGAGGAAGGGAGAGGGAGATGGAGGGAGAGAGACAGAGGGAGGGATGAAGAGCTGTTGCTGCTGTCATCAGGAGGATTGAAGAAAGAGGAAGGATGTGTCCATTACAGACGAGACTGTTTCCCGGTGCTGTGGGAGACCAGACTGTCACCGTGAACCACCTGTATGTGTGTGTGTGTGTGTGTATGTGTGCATGTGTGTGTGTGCGTGCGCGCGTGTAGGGTGTCTATACACAGATATTCACACACAAACGCATAATATGTCAACGTATCCACACAAGCTTGCACACACAATTTAATGCATGTGATCACACAAACACACACAGTAAGCAGCAACACATACACTTAAAGACACCCGGTTCAATTGTGTGCAAACACATACACACATTAGGATGCACACACACGCACCACGCATGCATTACCATCATGAACGTGTGCACACATACAACAGAACAAGCACACACACATTGACACGCACACACTCTCATACAGGTCTAACACAGATGGATATACACCACCACTATTAGCAGCTCTGGATTTACAGTGGCCCGTCAGCCTTCAGCTTTTAATGCCACGTGGGGCCTGTTTTACAGCTCTGCCCCAGGGCCCCAATCGGCTTTCAATTAGCAGGTGAGCTGCAGCCCTGTTCCCAATCAATAGCCCAGTACAGGCAGGCTGCAGGCACCCTGGGGCCCCCAGCTTGGAGGGAGGAGAGAAGAGGAGGAGGAGGAGGAGGAGAGGGTGGAGGAGGGGAGCTGGCAAGTAAGGCTGAGGTGGAATCATGCCATGCTACTGGGCCAGAGGTCTGTTTGAAGGGGTTAGACCTGTCACTTCCTCTCTTTCCGCAAATACACAGCAAGAAATGCATCAAGGCACAATTTGTCTGCAAATTCAATCTTCAAATCTTGCCTTTCCTAAACAAGGAACACCAGGCTAATCAAATCGACACAGTAAGTGACGAGTGTGAACGCATTGTTGGCAACCTCGGAGGAGGAAGCTGCCCTCCAACTTAGGAAATAAAAGCTGTGTGCAGGAAGAATTTGAATTAAGAAAACTCATGCTTACAAGTTCAATTCTATATAACCTGGATTCCATAAATTGTACATATAAAAGTTCTGAATTAATTAGTTTAATACAATAATCTGCCAAATGTTGTCTGTTTGACAAATGAATGCAATTTAAATATGCGATAGAGACAGTTTCGCATGTTTTCCATTCAGTTTTCCCTGTTTGAAGAGTTTTCCTCAAAACAAGAGACAGTCTCTTCAAAGACGGCCATTGTCAGTTAATTCAAGAAGACATTTGAAAGTAGCTGAGTTGCAATAGACACAAGTGAATTTGCCTCACAAAAGCGAGACTGTTTTACCACGTAAGGCGACTGATGTAAAGACAGACAAAGGGATGACATAATGCTGGATGGACATTTTTGGCAGTATATATTTCATCAAGGGGTCTGGGAAATCAGCCTCATGCTTCTTTCCAGGAACATCAATAAAACCAACATGACTCAAGTCAAACTCAGCTGAAAAACTACCTGACAAGAGCACCACAATTTCTACACTTTGTGGTCAGGACATTTTAATGCTCCTGCATTGGAAGTTAAATTATTTATGACTATAGGACTGAATACAAATTAAGTGACTTATTAAAATGTTTTGCAGCACACACACACACACACACACACAAATATGCATCCGCATGCATGCGCAGCTGTCAAATCCACATTCTCATCAAGGCTCAGCTCAGCCCAACTCCATAGAGAGGAGGAACCAAGCGAAACAAAATTAAGTGTTTCAATTCTCATCCACCTCTCTGAGACACCATTGCATGGCAAAATAGCCAAGTCATTTTAATTAGACTCACAGAGCACCACATGCTTTGGTCCCTACCTCCAACACATGAAAAAGAAAAATCCCATTCCCCTTAGTGACAGCAAAGAGAGAGAGAGGGGAAATCTGCCAAAGCAGGCAGTTTGGCACAGAAACAGCATTCGCTGAATAACGGAACAGAACACCATTTTCACATCATGCTGTACTGATTGTCAGAAGAGCAACCCCCATCAAGCAATTTCCTGTCTCTATTTCTGTTTTATTTATTTGGTCTTCTCCCCTCCTCTGTGTTTTGTAACCTTGTGAGAAGCTGGTAACAAAGGGAGTGTGGTGCACTGAGGAGAGGTTAAAGAAGATTGGAAGGCATTGAGGAAGAAGAAGAAGAAGAAGAAGAAGAGGAGGAGGAGTGGAGCTACAGGGTTAGTGGAGTGACATGGGTGTCTTTGAAGGCCCCACAGCAGGGAAAGGGGGGCGTGGGTTGGTGAAGAAGACAGGGTTGGGTAGATAGGGGAGAGGTGGGAGAGATAACCGGGTCCCCTACAACACCTTCTGTCTCTCCCCCTGCACCAGCCGGAGGGGGCAATGAGGGTCTTTGAAGGCGTCACAGCAGGAGGTGTATGATTGTGTGTGCATGTGTGTGTGTTTTTCACATATATGTGCATAGATCTGTGCATCTGTGCAGACGTATGCATGTGAGACAATCAGTGTGTGCACGTGAGAAACAAGCACCTGCCTAAATGAGGCTAAATGAGTTCAGGTGTGTAAAAGTACAATTACATTCATGTATGTGCATGTGTTTGCGTGGTTGCATGTGTGATAGGAGAGCAGCCTGCGCCAGTACATCTCACTCTGAATTGTGAAGAAGCAGAGCTAGAGCTGCTGGAAGGCGGGGAGACAGGCAGCTCTTCCCTCCACACATCTCTGTTCAAAGGCACCATCAAAGTCTGGCAGAAATGTCAGTGCTGCAGGCAGGGGACTGGCCTCTGAATGTCAGTCCTTCTCAGGTCAACACTGAGAGCCAGGCTGCCTCGCATAGACAGTAAGAGAGAGAAGGGAGGGGGAGAGAAAGACACAGGGAGTAGATGGAGATAAAAGGAGAAAACATGGGGACAGTGATTAGGGGAACATGATGAAATGATGGACAAAGAGAGAGCGGGATGAAGTTACGGAGGGAAGAGAATGATAAGGAAGGAGAGATTGCGGAGGGGGGGGTAAGCAGAGGGGAGAAGAGAACAAAATGTTGGCTTTGGCTGTTTGTTGCAAGACTTTCATTCTGCCAGTGTGTGTTTCTGTGGGTGCAGCAGGATGTCAAATGACTTCGGGCCAGAGATCTTGGGGAGACTTTTGAGTGAGAAGTAATAAGGAAAGAAACAGAAAAGCATAGCAAAGCAGCCAATGCAAAAAACAACAACAACAACAACAACAACAAAAAATAAAACACCTTTCCTTCTGTGTGCATCTGAAATGCAGGAATACACTTGAAGAGACAGATATAATAGCAGACAGCCAGACACAGAAATAGAGAGAGAGAGAGAGGGAGAGAGAGAGAGAGAGAGAGAGAGAGAGAGAGAGAGAGAGAGAGAGAGAGATGTGCACTCACACACACAAACACACACAAACACACACACAAGTGATTGTCCCAGTGTAGGCCATGAGGAGCCTGTCAGATTATAGGAGGGTAATTGAATGGTAAGGGAGCAGACAACACATCTAGCACAGCCGGACTCCAGAGGCGGCCGCCACCATACCAGAGCTCAGGGGAAATTCAGGGCCCACTTAATAGTGAATTGGAGATGGGACATTGCATGTGTGTGTGTGTCTGGGTATGAGTTTGTGCGTGAGTGCTTGGGAGGTGTGGGACAAAGGAGAGCGCCCATGGCAGGAGCAAAAATGGTCACTAAAAATCTGAAGAAGGCTGATTTGAGAAACTACTTGACATGAGCAGGCAAAAAAAAAAAAAAAAAAAAAAAAAAAAACACTGAAAAAAAATATAGAGGAATCACAAAGCAGAGTGAGATAGGGGAGAGAGAGAAAAAGAAAGGCATAAAAACATAGAGAAAAGAGATAAATGCATGCAGAGACAGAAAAGCAGAAAAGCGGTATGATGCAGATGAATAGAAAAGAGTACTGGAAGAAAGATAAGGCAAAAGAGTGAAAATGAAAAAGTGAAATGCAGAGGCAGAAAAACATGACAGGGGACAGAGGGACAGCGGGGGGAAAAGGGGCAACCGGGAGCAAAAAAGAAAGAAAAAGATCGAGAAGCAAGAGATGAAGGCAAAGGACAGCTGCTATATGATGAGCCTGAGAGTCCATCTGCCAATGAGCATCTCTAATAGCAGAGGAAATTGACAAGTGAGTGTTGTGAGGGAGTCAAAGAAAAGCACTGTGGAGCACGACATGAGGAGAGGAAGACAAGCGACAAATGAATGTAGATTTATTTTTTCAGCGGCACTTTAATGGCAATGAACACTTGTGTCATTTTATTCCCATATGAATAAGGAGAGATGGGTAGACAAGTAGTGCAGCGCATACACACATTGTGATATGGATTGAGGTGGGAAGGTGTCTGTGTGTGTGTGAGACAGGCAGCCAACTTCTGTTTGGTGTCTGTCTCTATAGATGGGAACCCAGCGGCTGGGCAGTAACTAACAAGTTACTTCACTCTGGTAAGAACGATGGAGTGGAGAGGATGTAGAGAGTTGGATAGAAAGAGAAAAAAGAGGAAGGTGAGAGAGGTAGGAGCGATACAGAGAAACCAAGAGAGAAAATGAAGGGAGGGTGTAAGTGAGAAGGGAGGAGAGACACGGAAAGAGAGGAGAAAACAAGAAGGTCTGCTGGGTGTAAAGTTTCCCCTGGATATGATATGTGGATATGGGGATGTCATGAAGCCTGTGAAGTGGAAATAATAAAGAATTAGGATTGTCTCTGAAGACAGGGGAATTAATCCAAAATGAATTACGAAGGGGGGAGAGACGGGAGAGGAGGGAAAAAAAAAAATCAACATCAGCTATTTCCTTTTCCTCTGCTTCGAGGCAGATAGGGGGCGGTTTGTGCGAGTACTGTGAATCCCATAAAAATTAAATTAATAACAAAGGGAAAACACACACACACACACACACACACACACATATAAATAGAAGCGGAAAAAATTAGTAATACGGGGGTGGAGAGAGATAGTCGTACAGAGAGCAAGGGTACAGATGGAAAAAAAAAAAAAAAAGACAAGAGAGAGATTTGAGGGAACTGAGGGTGGGCACTGTTGCTGCCAGATTGCACTGCTCTTTTGTTCCCCCTCGTCTTTCTGGAAAAGGCTGCCGGTGTTAAAGAGGAGATGCCGTGGAGGCCATTGTAATAAATGCCACTTGTAAATTGCGGAGTGGAATTATACAGCGTGCAGATGGATCCATACGCCTGAGCAAAATGTGGCCAAAAAACCGGGAGCGATAATTAAGACTTAGGGGGTGAATGACAGAGCCATTTGTGACGACGGAATATGGCGTCTCCTAGCTCTCTGGGAAACAGAAGGGCTCGGAGAGGCTCGGTGTCACAAAACATTACCCACACAGCTGTTGGCTTTATGAGCAGCAATGGTGTACTCCCTTCCTCCCTCCCTCTCCCTCTCATCCTCTTTTACTCTCTATCTCTTTCTACCCTCTTCTTCACCAGCCCCCCCTCACCCACGCCCGTCTCCCCCTGGTCACCACAAAGTGGTGCTGTTCTTTCCCAGTTTGTGCCATTTTAAAAACAACCAACCCCTTTCCTCCCCCAGAAACACCGCCACCATCAGCTCTTCCATCCATCGCCACCCCCTTTGCCTTCTTTGCCTCACACCACCATTCTTGCGATCTCTGAGGGACTAGACAAGGACTTGTACTCCATCACTCATATCGAGGGAGGAGGAGGAGGAGGAGGAGGCGCTCCGTATGCACACAAATATAGAGTAACACCCAGACTGAAAATTCAATAAAAAGCACTGACACTGACAGTGCTTGGTACTGTTTTGAATGGGAGTTTGGGCTTACTGGGGCTCTGGGCTGACTGTAAAGTAGGAAAATCGAATTCAGTTGTTTTTCTTCTCTCTCTTTGTTAAAAAAACAAAACAAAAAAAAAACATTTTTGTATGCCATCCCCGCTCTCACAATGTCCACACAAGTCCATGCATGCTACATTGTTCAGGAATCATGCGTCTGTGCTTTGTTCATACTCATAACTTATTTCAAGCATTTCTCTTTCTCTCAAAAAAAAAAAAAAAAAAAATCACTACACACTGGTTCTGTTGCACTCCTGGGAATTCACCACACCTCCTGCTCAACAAGTGCAATTGTCATGTACCTGAATACCTCTTTTGTTTTGTGTCAGTGCATAAATTCTCGCTGCATCTCTGCGCAAAAAAAAAAAAAAAAAAAAAACACTACAAAGAGAAAACTCCTGCACATTTATCCTACTTGGCAAATAAAGTGATTCTGATTCTGATGTGTCCCCCAAACTCTGCCCTTTAGTCTCCGTCTCTCTGCTAAGTCCATCTATCTCTCTGCCTGGCTGGCCAGCCTGTCTTCTGGTCTCCTCTACCTCTTTGTCTCTGTCCCGGGGGCCTCCGCAGCGTGCAAAGTAGCCTGCGAAGTCTTAACTCAAACGAGACCCCTTCGCGCCCCGTTAAACCACCGACCTTCTCTGTCACTCCTGTTGCCCGCTGCTGCCGACGACGGGGGCCTGAGCTGCAAGCTAAGAGACCCCAAGCTCAATAAAAAGTGTGGGTGATTAAACAACTCCCTGTAATTGCTCCTTTTGTGCAGAAATCAAACGGTCACACTTATTACAGAGGCAGAAGAGAGGGAGGTTGGGAGCAGCAGTCGCTTCCGCTGAGGGCCAGACACCCTCAGCGACCCTCTGCCCTCCCGTCACTACTCCTTTATCTGACCAAACAACCACCGTGTAGTGTTTACCTGCATATGTGTGTGTGTGTGTGTGTGTGTCTGCGTGCTAATGTCCAGTGCGTATGTGCCAGAATGTGTGTGTTAAGTATGCAAAGAAAGAACTTGAAGGCAAAGTAGAATAACACCAGAGCTCCCCTCAGTGGTGAATAATAGTACTATGGAGGAAAAAGCTCTGAACGATGTGCAGTTGTGTGCCACCAGCCAGCTGGCTTTGGTAATGGGGGACAAAGCCAAACCAGGGGACCGTGTCCAACATGAGGGCCGGGTTTCAGAGATCATAGTAACACGTGAACATACACATCATCTACTAGACACACACACATACAGATATCAGTACAAGGGCCCAGCCACCGGCCCTGTCAAATGGGTCAGCTCACAAAGGGAGGGGCCCAATTACTTTTGCCACAAATACACACATAAAGTGCCTTTCAAGAGTCCATGAGTGCGTCGGCTTCCCCATGATTATGCCCACTCTTTACACACCCAACACTTGTATTACACACAGGGCCCTCTGTGCCAAAACAGCCATCAGACTGGACTTTTGCAGTGGAGTAGTGAGATGAGATGTATTCAGCCGGTTTGAAAGAGGAGAGCTTTCTGTGGTCGCAGAGAGAGACGGAGAGAGGGAGGGCAGAGCAGGCAATTGGCTGGTCAACAACTATTAGTAATCTGCTCTCTTTGAGGTGAAAGCATATTCTGCCACATTCAGAGAGATTAGATTAGAAGAAATCAATATAAACTCGAATGAATTTGTGATGCAATAAATTGAAAACATTTAGTTTTAGCAAGCCTTTGGGTGCAGTACATGCCAACATATTGGTCTGCCTTGTGCCTCTTTCTCCAGAACTAAATCAATAACTTTTGAAAGGAAAATCTGTTTGACTGAGGGTGTCATGCTTAAAAACTGTGGTGTTGTTTCTTTCATTTATTATTTTTTTGAAAAATAGGTTAGTATTATACCTATTAATATTATGTCTGTCGTTTTCAGTAAGCACGTATTGCTCTAACCAATGTGATGCATCATGTCATCAAAGGATAATTCACTGTTTATATCCACTTCTCCCTTTCAAATCCCCATTTGCACAATACATGTATTGTATATACAATACATTGTATTGTGCAATGTATGAGGTTATAGCAAGGTAGACATTTTGTTTAATAATCAGTCTATGATTATTATTCATCCCACTTTCTTTCTTTGTCTTCATCAGGGGTCGTTGAGGTTTAGTATTTTCATGAGATCACTATGGAGGAACATGCCCTGTGACACACACAATTCACATAAACTATATTTATATCAAGCACATTTTAATCCATTCTTTTTAAAGGCGGGACATTATGTCGCTATGAATAGAAGTGCTGATTGCAGATAATTGAATTTCATCACCACATGAACTTCAGAGGAAATTTGATTTACACGGAAAAGATCCACACAGTCTGATTATACAAAACATTATAATTCACCTAGAATTGCATCACCTTTTCCAAGTAATTATACATGTGAGAGCTATGAATATGGGTAAAAAATAAAAAAAAAAAGTCTGATTTGATCTTCGCAGAGGACTCGGGTGGTTTGTGTATATGTTGGTGGAGTAATGGTGCCCCCTTCTGCCCAAAATGCTAACGCAAAGCCTCTGCCTCAGTAGACAATTTTACATTTAATGGTCAGACTATTTTCCAGACATGAAAGAAAAGGAGACTGTGTGTAAAACTGTGCAAAATCAGGCTTTATTCTTTTTTTCTTTTTCTGCATTGTCGCCTTTCATCATCTTCATAATCACCATCATTGTCGTCAACATCATCATTGAAAACATTACTCACCAGAGACAGACAGCCAGAGAATAGACTCTCAAAGAGACTCACAGCTCAAACCTCTTGGCAAAAACAGGCATCAGTTATTAGCACAGTCCCGCAACACAATGAGTAAGCTGTACATGTCAACTTCTTTCAATACATTTCATCGAGGTCTCCAATGTCCTTATGTACAATGCACTCTCTTTCAGTGCTTCGAAGTCCATTCAGTAGTCAGAATTTTTAGTTCCAGGAGACACTGAAAGCTCAGTAGAGACAAGGTTAAGTTGTTGGATATTAGTCCTGCTGACTCCATAAATACTTTTTTTCTCTTCTTTCTCTCCACTACCCATCTGCTGCAGGTCCGAGGACAGTCCTTCTCCCATTTAGGCAAACATTGAATAAGTGCAATGTCTAGTATAATGTCAAGAAAATACAAACCCACACGTACATACATACATACAGTACATGACTAACTGATAAACTTGATTAGCTATACAAGGTTGCCATTCTTCAAGGTGAAACCATAGAATTGCACATTAATGCAGATCTGTATCATCCAGTGTCCATTAGTCAGTGCCAGGGAGGATGTGAACTCACCTGGACTGGATACTGTCAGTAGATAGTTGGGTAAAATTGTCCATGATATTCTGTACAGTGGATTTTCTAGGTTGTAGTTCATACACAAAGAGATTCATTTGAAAATGAGATATCCACCACTTAAAGAAAAAGTGATGACTACTTGAACAAAATGATCACACGCAACAGATTGTGGTAGTTTTTTTGAACACTGTCAACAGATATAACACAATCACAGATTAAATCCAATCCACTGTTGTTGTTTGTTTTTTTTTCATTTCAGTGAGAGTAAGAGGATGATCATATATGTATCATTTCAGCATTATACTGTATTTATGTTACAGTACCAGTTTTAGCCAGATATAACCTCCATTAAGCAATTTTCGACAAATGAGGGGCAGAGACCCCAAACACACTGCAACTGGGCCTTAATGCTCTGTTTCATTCATTTTTAACATAGACACCGAGTCAAAGCCTTATTAGCGTTGCTGCTGATTAATGACAAAATATGTTTTATTGTCTTCAAAATGTCAAGCTGCTCACACCTTTCAAGTACATGTAGTAATAGCACAATACCATGTTTTAGCTTTTCAGACAGGCAGAGAAACAATGGACTTAAGCATCTGAAAGTGTATAAAACTTCAGATGTGAGTGTTGATTCTCAGTGGGGTCAGCAGTAATACCCGCCCTTTTGCCAGAAAACAAAGACGTAGCATAATCTCATTTCGTGTTAATACCAAAAATATCATTAAGTGGAGCTGTAAGGAAATTGTATGACCCCTGTTGTTGACCCTGCCATGTTACTCTTATGTCTTATCTGTTTGACATCTGGGGGCTGTGAGATTTTGAAAGTGCATCATCAATCAGAACTTAATTCTGTAATAAAAATCATAATACTGCTGGATTTTTACACTTTATAATGTTATCAAAAAACAAAGTGCCTATAGTGTATGTAACTTGTGTTAAAGCCACACCTCGCTTATTGGATTCTGGGAGCTCAATCCGACAAGGACAAAATCACAAAGCAGTGCTTGCCCCTCAGATAACCATGTCACAGACCTTAATTCATGTCATTAGTCAAAGAATATTAAATAAATGGATTGGAGATAATGCCTTTACAAACACAATGAGAGAACAAACTTCTATGCGCATGTAAATCCATCACTTATTTGCCACAAAGGGATCTAATTATCATTTGGGATGATTTTTTAAATAGATATTCACAAAGAGAAAGGATAAATGGAGATAGTAGTTGAATATAGTTAGTCCAAAGGATCAGTAAAAGTGCCGGTCAAACCTGGGTTTGAAAGGTTGTGGAGAGCCACACTAGTGACTAGTTCCTCTTTTCTTCATCAGTGTGTTAAGCTTCTGTTGGAAGATGACATAAACTAATAAAAGCAGACTGACTTTAACCAGGAAACCTAACTGATGGTAAAATGAACACGTAATGCGTAGCCACTTGGAGACGAGGAACAAAGGAGAGAGAGGAAAATGAGAGGACCAGAACAAAAAAACTTCACGAATAATGTGCTCAAGAGCTCCCTCAGCCTTCAGTATCAGGCCCGAGGTCAGCTCGCCCAAACATTCGCTGTCTGCCTGCCTGTGTGCCTCCGTCAGAGAGACATATGGAGAACCTCCATTAGCTGGAGTAGATCTGGGTCCCAATCACACGCATGATCTCCTTCTGCACCTTAGGCTCCTGGGTGTTGATGTTGGCATCTCCTACTTGGCCATCCTCGTACCTGCACATATACATAGATGGGTTGACATGGTTTCCTTCCATCCTTTTAGTTTTTTCTGTTTTATGTTGCTACTAATTTGAGTTTAAAGATAAATAGTTTATAAAATAGTAAAAGCGTATTCTTATCTCATCAACAAGGTGTAATACTGATGCTAAAAGAAGTAACATTTCCAAAGAAAAATGGGCCTCTGTGAGTTGCTCTTGTGTAGGAAGCAGATGAATTACTGTGATTTTATAGGATGCATTCCTGACATAACAAATCTTCTAGTTTTCATACTAACCATATCAATCAATTGAAGTGATTGAACCATATGAACCATATACTTCTGTACAAATACAACTGAAAAATAAAACCATACACTGAGCACAAGTTCAGAACTGAATTATATTTAGCTGTGATTTAAATTTGATTCCAGGCCATCTCAAATCTAATTTCCAACTCAGAAGACAGCAGTGGACATGATAATAGACTTTGCCATCTGGAGAATGCGTGTGTCCAAAGCTTGGACATCAGCAGCCATGTTTTATTTGCTCAGCTCCAAAACACAGTTTTAAACATCCATATTGAAAGCCTTATGACCTGAGAGGGACCCATTTTAGGGGAGCAGTAGCACCACTAAACCATCAGCACAATTTACTCATTGCTAATTTTAAATGATGATGAGTGATGTGGGGCAAATGCAGCATATACCACCATTTATGAGTAATAAACTATGAATTTTAAAGTGTGATAACGATTTACTCCTACAACGACTCTTGTCTTAATGTAATTGTGTATTCATTCTGTGAGAATCATCAGTGTTGGGGATACTCACACAAAAAAGAAGCGAGTACAGACGTGGTCGGAAACTGGACACACCCAAATGTTGCCGTGTTTCTGCAGATCCTTGGATGTGATCACTGTTTAATAGAGAGACACATGTTACACCAAAAGTATCAAATACGTATTCACTGGATTTATTTTATTGGTTATTATTATTAATATTATAAATATCAGTTGTAATTCATACTGTTGATGTTTTTCTAGTATATACAACTCAAGACCATAAACTTATAATTGTATTATGTATATATATATAATATTTCTCTATATGTCTATATCTATATATTATAATCCTCAGTGATGTGCTTTATTTCTCCTCTGCATTTTTTATAGTTTTATGATGATTATAGTGTGATAATTTCTCTATTATTATACTTCCTACTGTGCTTGTGACATACTTAAATACACTGCTATCTGTTGTTGTATGTGTAAGTGTTTTGTTTGTTTCTGAATTTGCATGGTAGTACAAAGCATATATTATTATTGCCTCATATCCATTATTTTTTTCAGGTTTTACACGTATTATACCCTCTGCTTGTTATTACCTTCACACAGGGCGATGCAGTTCAGATTTCGACTCTGAAGAAACCTCGATTGTATTGGACGGCTCTGTTGAAAAAGAGAGGAAACAGTTAAGTCACCGCCAAGCAGCTGCAGTAGACCATGATCTAACCGTGCTAATGATGGTATCCAGAGATCTGCTCGAGTGTAACAGTGAAACTCAAGTTATAGTGATTGTAAAAAATATCAACTCAATATACTGACATGATCATTATCCTTGAACTGGAAATCAATGATGATATTTTTTAAGGCTTCTAATGATTCCGTGATATATTTCCTCCCATTATTAACACATCCTATTTGTGTATAAATTAGCACATGTAAGGCGGTAATATGTCCTCTCACCTGTGGTATGGTATTCATTCGGTTGTAACGCTGCACCAGTTCATCTTTGGTGGGCATGCGGTGCTGTCCTTTCCCCATTCCTGAAAGAAGCAGCACACAGAGAGCAAACAACCCTGAGTCAGAACGACCTTACCTTGAGTCACTCAAGCTGTGAAAAACCTTCCTCTAGTGGTCTTGAACTCCTTGTACAGAGAAATTATTACCCACAGTGCTAACCTTCAAATGAAGGTTATTGTTCAAAATTGCCACTGAATATCGAGAGAAAAAAAGCTGAGCAAGTATGGTTCAAAACTCAAAACTGCATGCTTTATTTAAATTATTTCTGATAATCTGTACCATCCACATATGTATTTATTTACTGGTTTTGATTTAGCAAGAACAGATTAAGCCAAATGGATATAATACCAGCAACTTTAACTAAGAATAATGATTCCATAGCCTTCCTTAAAACTGGGATAACCTACTAAGGGCTGGTTAATAGCAGGTGGGCCCCTTTGGCAATCTACTGACCTCCTGTCCACAAAACCAACACCACCACTAAACCATAGCAGGCCCTCAAAGCCAAACTGACATTGTGTTTCAGTAGAAATCCATAAGGGGAAGTAAAGTAAGGACATAAAGTTTGCTGTAAGTGGTTCTACATCCCCATTCCAAGAAAAGAAAACAATATGAAAAGCCAACAATGTACAAAGTAACACACACAGATCCAATGACAGCCCCATTTTACACGGCCACAACATAATATGGTATGGTAGGCGGCACACAAGTTCACAGAGTAGGCCCAAGGCCCAGCACCCAAAATGGACACACGGCACAGAGCAAGACAACAAGATAGCATGGAAAGCTCCCAAATGTGAAATGAAGTGTTCCAGGATGATAATCAAGCCATTTTAACAAACACAAAGCGTATTGGTGGGAAAAAGGGAGAGGTGGGCCAGAGGGGGCTGAGTGGCAAGGAATGAGCCGTTCCTACCTGAGTATCCAAAAGATATGCTGGAGATGGGGCTCAGATAGATGCCCTTTCCATACGCTGCCCCATGCAGCTTGGGTTTGAAAAGAGCAGGAAGGAAGTAAGGGTCACTGAGTAGTTGTACAAGACAACCTCAAGTACACACGCACACGCACGTGTCCTACTGTAGTTAAATATAAGTTGCTGTTTTATATGTTTCTATGACAGTTTACCTGGTAAACCCCACCAACCAAGCATACACACACACACACACACAGAAATCCAAAGATGGTGGATGGCAAAGAGCCAAAGAAAGAAAAGATAGTTTTATTATTATTATTCCAGTGATCTGAAACAACTCTAATAATTCACATCTTTAAAATGCCAACATATTATCTCCTTACGACATAATGTCATGTGAAGATCATGTGATGCTCTTGAATTTTGTGAATGAAATTTGTGTAAACATCCAAGCACTGCTGACATGGGACATGGGACCATGTATGCTGACTCAAAAGTAAAGTTGATAAGAATGAAAAGAATGAGAATGACTGATGATGACGATGAGCGTCCAAATAAGAATGTCCAGAATGAAGCAAAAACGAAATGTCCACAGGTGTAACATGGACAAGGGTTCACAAGCCACAGTGAAACCAGAGGAGAAACGAGAGGAAGAACAAAGAGCAACTTGAGAGTTTGGGAATGAAATTTGAGGGAGATGGAGGTCAGGACGTGGCACATCTGGAAGAAATCAAAAGGATCAATATACGGGAGGTTTTGTGTGATAGCTGGAGCCGGAGGGTGACACAGTCCTCCTCCTTTTCCCATGAAACAATGACAGAGGAGGAGGGGGTGGAATGCTCAAGGTGAGAGAGAAAGGAGGCAGACAAGCACTGAGGCGAGATCAAAGATGGAGAGTTCAAAAAGTTGGAGAACAAAGAAGGCATAAATGAAACACATCAGCATGATAGAGCAATCACAGCCGGCGTGAAAGTTTCAAAGATCCTTGAGATTTCACATTTAATTGTGTTTAATCCATTTTCAGGACATGCCGGTCTATCTCCAAGCAGTCATTATCGTCTGTATTGTGCAAATGAGCCAATTCGCCACTCTCTAGTGCTCACTTCTTCCTTTCTTGTTTTAATATTTATTTATCTTTTGCAGATCTGGGTCACAAAGTTCAATGCAAACCTTGGTAGAACAACATAAAGATGCAGATGGATGCAGACCTGAGTGAAGAAAAGTTTCTGCTTCTGCCTTGAAATTATATTAATTATCTCTATGGTCCTCATTTAGTCCATCGTACCCATCTGATATCTACTAGCTTTAAATTAACTGATTAAATTATGTGAGGCTACTATTTGACCCAAGTCTGAATAGATAATGAGTGGTGCCATTTACTGACCTTTTATGAAGCCCTCCTTAATCACCCACAGGGAGTCTATACTCACTACCATGGAGCTTGTCCTTCTCATTCTTCAGCTTCAGACCTAACCTACTCAGTGCTCTAGGTGGTTAACCCCAACAGGGCACACAGGCAGCCTCCTGACATCACAGCTGACACCACAGCCCCCTCCCTTTGTCCTGCAAACAGGAGGAGACGTGCTGTCGGCTGCTGCCGGTGAAGGAGGCAAAAAGCGGCCGACATTGGCCAGGAAAATCTCCCAGTGTGCCCCGCTCGCTAAAATGCCAATTGCAATGCTGACGAAAGGGAAGCTGGCATCCATTAACTGCAAAAATGAATCAGCCGGACAGCGAGCCTGCTCTGTCCGAGGGCAGGTTTACTGTCCGAGAGGAGATGCATCGTAAATTCCAGCCAACTGCCAGGGTTACGTACCTGCAGTTTGGTATAAGAGGCATTGACTAGTCCATTTCTCAGAACAGAGTGCCAGTTCTCTATATGGGAACCACTAGAGCAAGTGTAGAGAGAGGGAGAGAGATAAGAAGAGATAAAACAAAGTGCTGTATGAACATATACAGCATGGATCTCAGTGTGCAACCACTGACGTGTAGTGGCCAGATCCGTGCTGTTCAGGGATGTTGTAATAATATTTTGTCTATGACCTTTGATTCACTAATAGGGAACATTTACTATTGTTTTTTATATCATATTGTTGATATATATATATATATATATATATATATATAGAGAGAGGGAGAGAGAGAGAGAGAGAGAGAGAGAGAGAGAGAGAGAGAGAGAGAGTTTTAAAGATTTTTACTTTTTATTATTAGTAAAAATTTTGTAAAAACTAATTGATGAGGAGAGGAGATTGAAGCTCTCTAAAGAGGTACTGCAGTCTTCTATTTATACAATTTGTGCGAGGATATTTTTGGACATGTTACATCATCATAGTCCTCTAAATTTATCATTTAATGCTAAAAATGTATTAGATGTATTAGGAAAGTTGAAGATCACTGCTGTCAGTACAGGATGGGTTATCTGAATATATCTCCCAGTGCTAGTATCTGGACTGTCTTAAAATAAAACACAACGATCACAGAAGTGTCATGAGTGCTGTTATTTTTAACAAGGTTTGAAGCAGTATGACGTTCCTCCTTCCACAGTCTAATAAATGAACAGGGAAAAGTTCTTAATTTCACTTATCATCCATTAATAGATTCCCTTTTAAAATGTCATTAAACTGCCTCTGAACATGTATTGTATCTATTTACATCTTGTATGTTTATATTTATATCAACAGAAATGATGGCAGCCAAGCTGACATACAAATTTGGCGTTCCCTGATGCAAATGATTAAATATGTAGTATTAACCAGCATACAGAGAGATTGTTAGCACTGCTCATGAGTTGTACCCAGCAAGTGCCCAGATGGGCCATGGGTATCTAAAATATTCAGCAAAGCCCCATCTGCTACAGTACAAATCTCTACCTCACAGATATTGCTGGCTCCATGTGCTGGCTTAGCAAGGTGGTTTCTCTGTCCAAGAGAATGGCCACTGCTCTGTGCTGTTGTTTGTTATGGTTCCATAAAAATCTGCTAGAGTGGTTCCTCCATCCCCAACATAATGATCAGGTGTTACACTGAGATGTGTTCATGTTTGGCAGAGTGTACTGCTGTAATGGTAAATTATGCATGCAGTTTAGTGACCATGCTTGATTTAAGATCAATTATTTACAGTAAGTGACTTCTCACATTATAGTTTTCCAACATCCACAAGCTTGGCTATATATAATAACTACAAATGATTTTCTGATATTTTATAACTGAATGATTTTAAGATTTAGAAAATAGGTTCTTCAAAGTAGCCATTCAATGAAAACATAGAGTTTTGACTGCGTGACTGCTGCATTAGCTAAAGGAACAAGGTGGACTCACTGGAAGGCAAAGGTGCTGCCGTATAGCTTCTTGGCAGTGCGAAAACGAGCCTCCTTGGCCGGGGGGCTGCTGAGCAGCAGGAACTGGTGGGAGGTGTGCATGAATTTCAGTTGCTATCACAATGAGGTCATAAGGGACAAGTAAGAGCAAGAGAGAGATAAACAGACAGAGAATGAGTATGAACCATCAAATTAACACAATATAGCATTAAAAACTAAATTTTCAGTTAAGGACACTTGAGGGAATGTCATTCTGGTTTCATACCCTACTCAGAGGCAGCTTGACAATATGGGACCTGTTACTGGAAATAATCCTGTGGAAAGACAGATGGAGGATCAAAAAATAAAATAAAACAGCATGTAACAGAGTATCTGTTAAGTAAGTATCGGCTCTTGGTGTCACTACTTTGCCTTGACCACAAAAGGCCTTAATCACAGCAGACATCTCAACTTCGCATAGCAGGAAAAACATGGGAGTTATTAATAACACTAATGATGGCTACGCTCAATTCCAGAGTCCCAGTAAGCCATGACAGTGTGACAATGCAGGACCATGAAACCGAAGCAGCTAAATGAAATTCAACCATCATTAATTTCATTATTTAAACCTGTGCTAAGCTAATCTACGCTCATAAGTATTATGTTGTCCACGATCATAAATATGCTCTGTACTGTCCAAAATCAAATAATGTTAACATGCAAAGCAAAGTAAACAAACTCTCACTCACCACTGTAGCAAAGGATGGGCCAGAGGGTCAAGTTTGTCCATCTGTTTCTTGATCTCTAGATATGAGCCCTGAAAAAAAAAGAACACACACACACACACACACACAAGATTTTCTGTTTGTTCTCAGTTTGCTTTTGTTTTTAGAACATATTTATTTTTTCCAGAGTCAAATGATTTGAGTGTTTAGATATAGGCTTACAGTATGGTCCATTTTATAAAGGACAGATGCAGCCATGCCACAGTGAGTAAAAAAGCATTAGAAAGAACTAAAAGTGTATATATACAGACACACAGTGGACATAGAATTATGTTCTTATATAAACAAAAAAAACAACTTTGGATTTCATCTTAAACATTATAATCAAGCCTGACTGTAACTTTGATCCACTGTGGCCCTTCCCTTCTCTCCCTCCCATTTCCTTCTTGTACCTGGGTCATTTCCCGAATGGACATGACGCTGTCCAGTGCTTTCTGCAGTCTCTCATAATTCTTCTTCTGTGTTCATCGGTTGAGCCAAACATCCATTGTATGCAATTAGAGAGGGAACAACATACAGACATGTAAAATCACTTGTAGAGGTAAAAATCCAGTTGTTGTCTTTTAACAAATTGATTTGACATCTTGGAATTAAATTTGTTTTGATTTAGTTAGTAATGATGGTTTCAGTGAGGATGCTGACCTTTGGGTTGAAGGCCAGTGTCTTGGGGTCATTGGGATCAACAACTGATGGGTAGGGCTCAAAGATGATGCTCTTACGGGGAGACTCAAGAGCAGCTCGACACATAGCCACAAGCAGGTCCACAACCTGAGGAAAGAGGGAGTTTATATTTATATTTTGTGCCTTTATCATTTTCAGTATATTACAACAAAATCTTCCTCCACTGTGTCAGTGCTTGACGCTCCATCCTTTAATCTAGAATCAAAAGGAGATCTTGAAGAGGAAAGAATAAATAGACGCAAGAAGAAAATACAAAAAATCTGAATTATATCATATACTGTGTTGTCGTCACCTCTGCTCCAGTGGCCACTTCCTCTGCAGCTCCGGACATCACACCCAGAGTGTAGAAGGAGAACACACACAGCTCCCTTGTGCACACAGCTGGCTGTATAAACATATGCACACATGGACAAAGGATGAAAATATGCTTTAAATATAATGCTACATATGTACACAGAAATAAATGCACTGTGTAAATTCCATTCAAATAATATTATTAATATTATACTATTAAGAAAGAGAAAAAAACATATACATAATGTTTCTTTAAAAAAAAAAATCTACAGTGTATGTTTCTCTTTTTATACCTTCAGCATGGATCCATTCTGAAAGACATGCTGTTCGTCACACACCACGCAGTACTCGTTGAGCGTGGGGATCCTCTGCTCTGAGTACTTCATTATCTGGTAGGAGAAAAGCACAGCAGTGTTCCAAGTTATCGCTCCCACCTGAAGCCCTGCCATATAAAAGAGACTAGTTTGGCATCAGAATTGTCACTAAACTACAAATTTGTACTGCCGTTATGGCTGGCTTAACCTGTTGTGAGGTTCTGGCACAACAATGCACTGTTGGCCCCATCCTTTGTCACTACCAGCTACCAGCAGATGACGAATCCCCAAAATAAATAGCAAATACAATAAGGCCCTCACATCCAAACAGATTTTAAAGTGGGCTTTTATTGTTGCTTACAGACAAACATAGATGTTTTTGGACTGAAGAAAAGACCCTCAAAGGACAGGTTGTGCCTTGTTAAGGTACTCATATTTCCTTGAAGTCTAACCTGCACTAAGAAGCCATACTCCAAGGTAGGGATGTTCTTGCAGTGGCCGCCCGCCTGGGATGAGAAAAACAATTCAATCAGCTGCCTCGTGGTAATCTGCGCTGGGGCCCTGGCCGCCGGGACAGCCACAGTCTGATGAGTCAAGTGAAGACAAAGCATTATGGGAAACGGCGCACCAGCTATGTTACGGTAAGGGTAAGGAAAGGCTCAGGTGGGAACAGTGCAGGTGGCAGGTGACTGAGAAGAGGGTCAGAGTGAATCACAGTGGATTCAAACAGAAAAGAAAGATATACAGTGCTTTTAAAAACAGCATCCATCGTCAACAGTTTGTCAGATTGTGAATGATTTTGAAATCCTTATCATAACAAGTGCGTCTCTGCATCTGCATTGTAAATGTGAGGAGTGTAAAGTTTAAAGACTCTGAGATGTGACAAAAAAACACTATGACCACAATTTGACAAGTGAGTGAGAGACATAAAAGACAAATAAGTGGGAGGACGGTGTAATTTAGCTATTTCCACAACTGGGCACTGATTTGTTCAGACTGGCACGGACCTGGCTGTTTGGTGGATAGCTGAAGAGCTCTCCTTTAGGATTCTTCATGGTACATGAGATAGAGCGGTTCATCAGGCGGGTCACTCTCAGCTCAGGGACACTCAGCTTCCCTTTTAAAACCGTGTCTTGGATCAGAGGAAAACTTGGAGACCTAGAAAAAAAAAGCAAGACACGATTCATGCACATTACTTCATCAGCCATTGTTTCCACTATGAGAAGATGTTAATGTTGTAGTTGTCTAAGTCTTTGTAAAAAAAAAAAACTCCAAAAAAATAAAATAAAATAATAATCATTGTAATGTTGCTTTGAATAAATTCTTAATCCGTCATATCATTTGGTATTCAGTTATTATCTTGCATGCTAAAACTACAATGTGTTTACATGGCCAGTACCTGGGTAATGTTAGTGTGACACACGGTTTGCTCTGGTCAGTCACACAACACTTACAGTATTATATTAGCTCAGACAACTTAAATCCATTTGGGCAGCAGCTCAAGTCACTAACTGTTAATACACAATAACCAGTGTTCACTTCCACCATCACTCTCAGTACATTATCCATGTGCACTCTTTGACTTGAGACTCCTGTCAAGTTGTGAGGATGACATCCCAGTAGTTAGTGAAGCTGACCTTCAACGAGTGGGCCGGGATTCAATCCCTGTGCACCCATAACTGTCAAAGCATCCCAGAGAAAGACAGAGGCCAAGAAGACTACTTCCCCCTTGGGAAAATTGGTCGAGTGTGTCAAATTTTGAGTTTAAGTCAATCTGCGGTGTGCTGTGTCAGAGCTTCCTTCCCCACGCTTGTCTTTTTTTTTCTACAATTCATCTTTCACAGACAAACCTTCGCAAAGTATTTCCATTGCTATCTTTACTGCTCGCAGTTTGTTGACCAGATGGATAATATTTTTTACCCTGATCCCTCAGAAATCTCCAGTCCTGAAAATAGCTTGCTTCTATCTAATTATGTAAGTGAGTTATATTGCACCTTTCTCGATCAGACATCACAAAGTGCTTCACAAAAGAATAAATAAGAGCGACAAAAGAAAAACATTAAATGATGAGAAGCTATAGAAGTAATACATAAAATAGACACTATAGACATCATTCCAAGTGAAATAGGATATTTCCTGGTAAATACAACTCCAGAATGAAGTGTTAAGAACATTGTGCAACCAAATACAAATTGAATCATTCAAGTTTAGGGGTGCACAATATACTGTGAATCCCCAGACATTTATATAATTTATTCTTTACAATTGAATGCCAATAAGCAATAATAAGCCATTCCCTAAATGGATAATAATGATGGGACAACTATAAAAAGCAGAATTTCCCTTTTTAATACTTGCTGTGAAATTGCTTTCACCTGAATTACACAAACACTTTCAAATTTACCGACTGTAGAAGAAAATGCAAAAACATACAGTGGATGTAAGGGCAACACAACACTAAAATACTTCTGTCTGTATTTGAGGTAAATTCATTTGTGCATTTACCTCAGAGTAGAAGTAAATCAGTAGAGTAGAAGTAGAAATAAATCAGGACAATAACTAATAAAACTGTGTTTTTAGACATCAGTATCACAGTCAGAGTCTGCACTAGCACTGGCCAAAATCGATCCTTTCAGTTAGCAGACATTACCAAAAATGTCAACCTTGCGCCCCTATTACTTACAAGCGTGCACATTTGTTTATGTGAAAATGACTTATATCGGCTTACATTTACTCTAGAAAAATGTGCGGCATGCTGTGTATAAAACAAAAGTATGGCTATGTAGATGCCTTGAAAGAGGTACATCATAAGAGAGTAAGAGACCTACTTGGGTATGGGGGAAAAGATGCTGAGTCCGGCACGGAACTTCTTGATGGTTCCTCCAGCTTTGAACCAGCTGTGCCTCTTCTCCTGCTGGGCCTTGAGGAACTCATTACTGAGGTGCTTCCACTGCTGGGAGGTGAACGTGCTCAGGATCCTGCCATGTTACAAAAGAGGAGAGTCAAGCAGGAAGAAGCGTGTGTGAACATTTTGGTGTACATTTTTTAATTTGTTTGAGTAGATTAGTCAAGCAAAAGGTGACAAAGTCTAAAGACCACTATTAAATATTTATGTCACATGCATTTATTTTGTAAGGCCACAGGTAACCTTTGAAAATTTAATAATCTGTGATTTGTTTCTTTGATGCTGCAAATTTGGTTAGGCAAAATGTTAAAGGGTTAAATTATGAAAATCACTATGCACATTTTCCCTATTAAACATTATAAATGACACGACTTACTTTTTTAGCTGCAGGCCCAGGCTGAAGCCTTCTTTATTGGAGGGCTGGAACACTTCCACCGACGGTTCTGAGTAAAGATGACTAACATTATTATGCAGTGCACAGATACACACACACACTTTCTTTCACTCTCCCTCTTGTATTCCACATATTGTACTCACCTCCTACGTTCAGTGAGTGGCACAAATACCTAAAGTCCCTCCCAGAAAACCAACATCCACACTGACATCTTTACTCACCAGGTCCATCGAGGTACTGAGAAAGAGAAAAGCGCAGTCTCAGAATAATGGGCTCTGTTCTGATAACTTTCCAAGCTGTCGCAACCTCCTCCTGAGTCAGACACACACACACACATACACACATACACACAAACATATACAGAGTTAGCATCCTAATTAGGGCCATTTCTCATTACATGAATAAATTATGAGCACACGATGCATTATAAATGATGTGTTACTTTGCAAAATGCCAACGCTAGAATAGTAATGTGCAAAAATGGAGGAAGTATGTGAAGAGAAAGAGGATTGCTGACTCACATCTAAGAAACCGATGTTTATATGAAGATCGATGTCCACGTCATCAATGGTTCCATACTCCCTGTTTAGAGACACAAAAGATGCAGTGAATTTATCATAAGTAATGGGGTGCATGACACTCCAACCCTTTTAACTGATTATCCCTTGAGGGTGAAAAATCAGGGTTACTTTTTTCTACTTCTGCCAGACATCATCTAGTTAAAATGAATACATAACATATTTGAATCGTGCCCACAGCATGTGGCAAAATAAGAAGTGCAAGTAGGCAACACTTGGTTATTTTGTTTGTTTCAAAACTGGTCTCAAACAGTTGTGTGTATGTGTGTGTCTGTGCTGTACCTCACAGAGACAGCGCTGTCAGTGTAGATGTCTTTTACTGCCTCAATATCTGCATCCAGTTGAGGGTGGCGGTACAGGTCAGCAGCACAGCTCCCCTTTAAAAAGCAGTATATTTACACTAGTCACAGTTACAGCACAGGGCATGCAATAGGACAATTTCTTGTCTGTTCAAACCCCCCACCCCTGAATGAAGAGTCCAAGTAACCTTTGCTGACGCCACTCGTCAGGTTCATTTAAATTTTTTAATTATTTTGACCGGGATGTAGTTTAACAAAATTAATTATTTAACATGGATACAAACACTGTCGTCTGTCAGTATTAAGGTCAGTTTTATAGTACAATTACTTAGAGTGGCAAAAACTAAAGGTTTCAACCATTTATCCAATATTTGAACTGCTTATGCTTCACTTTTTTTATCTATTACTTTTTACAACCATTCACTATAACTGTGAGCTATGTATTTGAAGCATTTAGGTAACTATTTTAATTGTTTATCCATTACTTTTAGATATTTTAACCATTTAGCTCTTATTTTTACCCATATAGACCTCTCTGCTTGCTTAGCTAATTAATTTTTCTAAATTACATTTTTTTTAAATTATGGGAATATCATGAAATTTGATCCCAGTTATAAAATATCAGAATTTTCCTTTCAAGTCCAGTTCATCATTTACATTTAGTTAGTCATTTTCTGCTTACAATAAAATCAGCTACACATAGATAGTTACATATTAGTATATTTTTTCATATTACAGTGTTTAAGTTCAATTATGCATTTTTTTTGTATTTGTATGCTGTATTTTTCAGTTTTACATCCTGTCATTTCACATGTTCTGTGGAAACCTACATTTGGTGTCCTACATAAATAGAATTTTTAAGTATAAATAATAATAGTTGACCGAAATTTGTCATACGTGTTCTTGGTGTCTAGACTAGAAGACTCTCATCTCCTCAGCTCTGAGTGAGCAGAACAAATCCCACACTTTCATCCTTATCTTCACTACATTGCTTTCATGTTCTCTGACTGCATAGAAATGAGCTTTAAGTCCCAGACTAGATTTACATTTCAATCACCAGACCAGAAGATAACAGTAAAAAGGATGACTAACAGATTAAAATTTTATATGGGAGTGAAGCATTGAACTTTATGAGATGAGATGATAGATGAAATGGTGGACACAGAAATGGATTTGCTTTAAATCATACTTAAGGTTGAAAACAATAATAGTACTAAATTTGAATTGTATTTTAGCAGTAAATGTCATATTTATTATAGTTATTTTGCAAAATATCATATTTGAGACCAACAGAATATCTTGCTTTAGATAACTTTTTGAATTTTTTGCCCTGCTGGCAGCGACACATTAGGACTGAAAATGTCATTCAGCTGGTCCATCTGTTCTGCACTGCCAGAGTGAAATATCTCAGCTGTTCACCACATTGCCATGACATTTGGTCTAAATATTCATAATGCTCAGAAATATGATTCTACATGATTTTGGTGACCCCTGATTTTCTTACCACTGGCTCAAAATTCCCTATTCACCAACATCTATGACAATAACTTGAAAACTAGTGGCTGCTTTTTGTGAAACTTTCAGTGTTTTTTATGGTGAAATGGTGAAATTATTATGTTCTCTTTTAACATATTATAACAGCAATAGAATTTATAAATTAGCAAACACATCATAACAGAAGTTCATTTACAGATCATTGGGAACTAAAATAATAATAATGACACTTAAAATAATAATTACCAATACTAAAAAAAATAAAAAAAATAACAATAACCAATACAATAACCTCATTATTGGTTATTGTAAGATGATAACAACACAGACAAGCATAAGTACTGAAAACACAATATCAATATCATCAAATACCAGATCAAACATAACTATGTACTGTAGCTGTACCTGAATGCCATACAAGAACTGTTCCGATTCGTTCTCCCCGTCTGACTCCTCGTCTGTCCAACACTGGCCTTTGATGTCCTGTGGGCCCACACATTGTGAAAAGGCCATTATACTGCAGTGGAAAGAAAATGCAACCCTTCTATTATCCTTTCATCTCACATCCTTTCTCACATCTCCCTATTTAGCCTCCTGTTCAAGGGCTTCAAAACCCTGCTTTATATAGCATCTCAAAGCGAGCGATGAACAGGCATTATTTATTTCCAAAAGACAGGATATTCTCTGAGTTCAATGTTCAGAAGAGTACTTACAATTAAAAGGATGGTGTGAATAAAAATATCTTTTTTATAAAAAAATAACCATGTATTTTGTCATTTCTCGCAGAGCCTGAAGCCCGGAGATTAGTATTTAACTTATTTAATTTACTTTGATGACACAAACTCAACATTTAAATGTCCAGGGAAAGTCTGTATTATGTGACTAGAAATGTAATTTTCAAATCACACAGTTTAATCATATGCAGGGATTACACCAATAGAATCTTGGCCGTCTTACCATTGGATCTGCTGTTCATAGGGCTCACTCAGACAGGTTTAGGCCTTTGAATACTGCCAACCATTGCAGCTTATTTCCAGGTGGAAGGAACGAGAACAGAAAACCGGAGACCTTTGAATGACCACCTCTTTCCTGCAATCTCCTGAACTGCAAAACCTTAAAGAAAAAGAAATTTATTTTCAGTAAAGGAGGAAAACATAAAACAAAGAAAGAGGCCATCTCCGGTGATGCCATGCTTTGTAATGGTGCCCTCCTCCTTTTCTTTAAATGGTCTGCACTTCACCTTGCCATGTATCCTAGCAACAGCCATCTCTGCCTCCTTTCAGAGTGGCATTAATCACTGTGGAGAGAATGTGTGGGAGATGTGTGCTGTACGTTCAGTACCCAGGATGTCTTTGTTTTATTGTTGTTTGATTTTTTTCCAGGAACTTAATCTATTAATATCAAAGCACCAAAGGATGGCACACGTTTATAGACGCACAGTGAAAACAGCACATATGCTGATGCCAGTGCATTGTTAGAATGTTTTGAAATAACCTGAGAAATAAATGGAAAAAAGATCTTTTAAACGCCACTAAATGTCCTTGGTTATCATAAGGAGAGCACACTGTGACGTTCTTGAGAAATTAACATCGCAAAATAATGTTTGCCAATAAGGAATAGTTACAGCTGTCATGGTGAGAAAATAAGAGATCTTTGAATTTAATATCTTTTGGATTAAGAGATAAATTATGACAAAATCAAAGCCAGAAAAGCTGAAAAGGTAATCACCATCACTGATATAACAGAGGCAGCTATAGTACACTATATTTCATGGTGACCCGTCACATTTTATGTCAGACATGTAAACAATGAGCATCGAGTCCTTTTAACAAGACTTAAGGCTGCAGATGCAGAGTAACATGTTTTACACTGCAGCATCAGAATACAAATTAAAATTTACATGGTCCAGTGGATATCAAACCAAAATGATGAAATCATTTCTAATATTTATGGGGACTAAATCCTGAGATAACCAAAACAAAGACTGGATGAAAACATAGCTTGGCACTATAGGACTTTTACAAAACCATCAAGCATAAAGGCATCTATGCTATTTATACGTCAATGTAATTAAATTAACACCAATTATTCATTTCCTCTTTGTTTGCTGCACTAACATGACACATTAGATTGGGCCATTATTACATGTGTAATCACAATAGTGTGTTTTTCTCTTCCTGATTATAGATATGTGTCCTTTTTTCATGTTAGGGTTTGGCTCCTTTCTTGTCTAAAACACCCCTCTAGACATAACAGCATCCGATTGAACACGGCTCTTTACCACGTCTTCCTCTTCAGCTCCTCTCCTTTTCTTTATGTGCCTGCTGCCCTGTCATGTCCTCAAGCCTGCTAGCATCTACACACCTCCACCATCTCCACTCCCTGCCATTCCCATAGCCTCATGTCGTCGTGTCACATACCAATAGTCGGCAACAAACTGTCCCCCTCCCAACCCCCCACATCCACCACCACCGTCCCCATTCCGCCTTCTGATAATATTCAACACAAACACAAATGCAGTGAGGCGGATTTTCCCCTCCCCCCAAGCTCTGCACCCCTACCCCATCCATCCACACTTACCTCCACAGAGGATGGAGACTCGGATGCTGTCCTTGCCTCAGCTGCTCCCCCTCTTAAAGGGCACACCTGCCCCCTCTCTCAGTGGCTGTTTTCCACTGAAACGATAGACGACAATGAGCCCATGAAAATAAGATATTCGAGGAACGAGAGCCACGATCCCACAACTCTGCAGCGCCCTGTCTCTCTCTGCGCCTGTGGTGTGTGTCTGCGAGCAATCCAGCTGGTGTGTGTGTTAGTCTGTGTGTTTATCTATTGCAGATCTCTGCTCCTACTGCTGTCTTATATTTTGCCTGACAACACTGAAGGGTCTGAGCATGCTCAGTGAGACCAGGCAAGCAAGTCATGTGACCTGCAGCTGACTGCACTGCTGCTGAGAGAGAAAAAATGGAGGAAAAATGTCTCTTCTCATGTATTTGGGTTGTGTGTGTCTGGTTGCTTAAGTCAGTGTCTGTGTCAGGCTTTGGATGCAGATTCTGGTTCTATATATATATAAGTGTATTCATGTCTAAATTAAATATATATATATACTTATTGCTACATTTGTGTTTTACACATTAAATGCATTGTATAGATGCATATATGCATTAAGCTTAAATCATTTAATATAAAATATATGACAATACTAATATTTAAATAACAAAATCTTCAAAAATTCATATATAATGGCAAAAAAAACAAAACATCTGTTGTTGTTTCTATGATATGCTGTGTCATTGTTTAAATGTATGAGACAATGGCCATTAGGCTTTTGTGTTAATCAGTCTTTACCCTAATTACCTCGAGGTATCTATTTAAGAACGGACCTAAAGAATAGACAGATTAATGAACAGGTGTTAGGCCAACTGTCTGCACAATGTCTGGCTGTAGTCAGGAGAGCAAGAGAACATTAAGATCTTCAAACTTGTATTTGGCACACAGGAAGACAAGCTAAAGGCCACTAATAAATATGGTGCAGTTTGACATCAAACTGGCTAAGCCACAGTTATACTGCCTGGTACTTCTTGTATATGAATAGTTGTACTAGCTTCAACAATACCCCATCTTCCACTTATAGTGCAACTGTCCTTGACTGTAAAACAACAGTCAGTAAATAATTCAGTATAGCACAATTCGACTTTCTGAATTAAAACAGATTTGTTTCTTGTGAAAGTAATTAAAGGTTAAGTAATGTAACTAATGGTTCCCATTTATGCCCTCTATCTATTATGTCTTTTTTTTATTATGTTCATAACATAATCAATATGTAATTGTACTATTTTAGTTATTCTATGTGTGCCTTCATTTGTATTTATTTCATGTATGTTTTTCACCTTTCATATCCATATGAATTCACATAGCAGTTGCTGTACTCCTGCAGTAATAATACATTCAGAAGCATTAGGCTGTCCTATTTGCTCATCTCCAAGATTTGTCTGAGCATATTCCCACAGTGTCTTACTGTACCTCGTGGCTCAGGGGTTAGCGGCCATTAATGCTGATTGACAGCCAGGGGCTTGGCCAGTGGACGGGATGACTGGACGGCAGATCTGTCCTTCACCTGGACAGGTATGTCCATTGGCCTTGGGTGGTGGAGTGGAGTGGATCCAGGCAGAGGCTGCCAGAAGCCAGTGAGACAACATGGGCAGTGGAAGCAGCAGTACTAACACCACCACAGCTGTGAACAGGTGAGAGTAAAATGGGACAGGGGAGAGGATACATGGACTCAGGGAAGAGTGCACCATTAGGCCATAAGATTAGTTTTCTGTATTTGCACAGTAAATAGTAGGCTAAGGAGTTGTTATACATATATATGTTATACTGTCTGCTATTAATATACCATAGCTGATTAGCACTGTGATGACATTACACTAATCAGACTGAGGAAGTGAAGCAAGTGATGTCCTGCGTACCTCCAACAAAGTCCCATGCTTATGTTGTGTGAAAATGAAATAATTATTTCTATTGGTGTTAATAAAAGTGCTAGTAGTATAAGTACTGCTAGTAGTGGATTTCTATTTTGTGTAATAGTAGAGCAATAATGGCTGTCTACTTGAAATAGTGGAATTTGTAGTTAAAATGTAAAACAATTAAATATTAAGTAAATTACCCTACTCCACGGTATATATAACTATACCTAATATTTATGAAAATAAAATGAAGTACCTAAATGTACCTCCATTCATATCGTTGGAGAAAAACATCTACATCAACTATTTCCCATCACTAGATGGAGGCATTGCCTCAAACACTGTTGCAAAGTGGACGAGTCATACTTATATGTTTGTGACAAGCATGCCACGAGGATCCTTGATGCATCTCAACATCCACTGAGCTACCAATATAGTTTGGGCAGTACACAATCATTGGGTGTCATTGTTGCACCAGCTTTTTAGGCGTTAAATAAAAGGGGAGCGAACAGTACGTGTGTAGCCTTGAAGGCAGGTAGCGTACATTGAAATCGTTTGATGATGCTTCCCATGAAATAAGTCGATGATTTGTACATCCGCACGATGATGGACCCAAAAACATACTGACATCTTCAGTGCATTCAATATGAGCAGCCTAACCTCTGCATTTCTCAGGAAACCACACTACGCCATCCTCGGTCACATGTCAGACTCCATGCTGCGCTGATGCATTCACGCGCTCCTATTGGCTCCTTAACTTTACCAATTACGCACACCGCGTACGTACGTATCCTTCCGCATCTTCTTCAGTTTTTACTACTAAATGATATTCCACGCATGTAATACTGTAATAAAACACTCAAATGAGCAGTGTGTGATGAACTATGTTGGTATAAGTGCGTTAAATATTATGTATACATTTCTATCTGTCTATATTCACTCGGAAGGATACGTTTCAGCATCCCGAGAAAGTAGTTCCGTAGAGTAAGGGGAGTAGCAAGATCACCTTAAGCTGCTCTCACTGTAACGCCGGTCACATCAGTCCGAGCAGTCTACTCGCACAGCAGCACAAAGGTGGGTATCTTCAGCAGAGACCGCAGGTAATATATCCTCTGAAGTGGCTTTTATAACTTAGCGGACACTCGCGTTGTCACGTTACTACCTTCTTAACTATTTGGTATTGTATCTGTACCTACATCACGCGAGTCCGTGGATGTGTGAGTCACAAGTGGCTCGTTTCCACTCTTTAGCTTTCAGCTTTTTTGAATCTCGAAACCAAGTTTTAAACCGCCTTTACATTTGAACATAATATGTGATTAATGTTAACTTTGAGTCTGTCATGCTGTGTGTGTTTTGGTATGTCTTCAACAACGTTATGGTTTTTTAAAACGGAGCTTATATCTAGATAAACTAAATAAATATGACCGTGAACCGATGATATCTTACTTGTTACTAACCGCTAACACGGTGGTATCTTGTTGAATCCCTTAAATATATCTGAAATGTTGAAATAAAAAACGTGATGCATGAAGTGTTGAGGAGTCGCTTCCTGTTGCCTCCCGCTGTGGGTGTGGTCGCTCCGTGTTCTCGGCCTCTCATTGGTCAGACTCTGTGATGTAGCCACAGCAGGAAAATGTGACGCAGGATGAGAACGTGACCTCTAGCGCATCGTCTGCACTGTATACTTTATGTAAGATAACAACTTTATGTAAGAAAACACAGCTTTTAACTAGTGCCATTAATGCACTGAAGCTAAAACTATAAGAGTCATGTGTTAGCGTCGTATTCCTTGACATGGCAGTCGTGGTATATATCACAGTCGGTGCGTAAATTCATCACGTTCATCCATTTCCTGCCATATTTCACCAGAAACACTTAAAATAAACCCGGATCTCTCCATCAAGTTGTAGGAAATAACCGATCTTAGGACGTAGTTTGAAACGTGCACACCGTAGCACCTTCACCGCAGTAGCTTGCTGCAGTGATGCCACATGTAATAGGCCTTGTTGACACTGAATACACAGGCAGGAAGGCAAGTCACCCTCCCCGTCTAGGCTGCTGGTATTTATGGCTTTTAGTTCTCTATGTGACTGCTGTGAATTGTGCATCAGCAGATGACAGGCAGGTGTATGTTACCGTGCATTCTCATATTTTTTTGTCTTATATGACATGTAGGATATGAATTACTTGTGAAATAAACAACAGCATGTAAGAATATATGATTAAATTGTAATTTTATCTGTGACTGTTGATGTTTTTTTCTACTGTAACAATCACTCGAGCCACTAAACAGCCATTTGCAAAGATCATAATTGATCATAGAGTTTACAAGCTACTGCATGGATGGATGATGAAACTGCTATTTTTCTGTCCTTGACCTGCTGTTGGGGTAAAGTAATTCAGTTGCAGTTGAGCTGCTGGTCAATACAGTGCAATAGGCTTTTTTGTTTTGCAGCTGGCACTGCTCCCATGCAGTCCCTTCCTGCATGTTTTTGGACTAATGCTACACAGAGCCATGGGGAGAATCACTATGGGTATTGCTTCTGACAAAACTCTTCATGTGACTAAAAATGCTATACCAAAACATGTTTGGCATGGTATAGTGTGTAGATTTGAAATGCATTGCACATCATTTTGTACTTTTTATTAACTTAAACCCATGCAGTCCCCTATCTAAGGTTTGTTTTGGAGTTTACAGTCGTATAGTGTAGGCATCGTCATACATTCTTGGTATTAGATTTCTACAAACAGACATGCTGTGCGTTATTATTAGCCAGGACTTCGTTTTTAGACCTGGGGCGTTGTATGACGTAGGCTGGTAGTAACATTGGTTTGACACTGCTCTGGTGTGTCGTAGTGGAAGCCTCATGTATGTCCACTGTATCAGATCATACCGATTGCTTGGTCACCGCAGGCCCTCTCCATGTCCTTTATCCTCAATGAAGGGATTTACTCTTGAGCTCCTGAAAGTGTCGTACACCTGCTCACGCCCAGGAACGGTCAGTTCTGCTTGGACTGCTATTTCAGGGAGAAGTTCGCTATTTGGAATTGGAGGCCCCAACACACTGGGGTTGTTGCAGAGGTCGTTGGTAGTAACGTGCCTGTTTGTCCCCAGGAGGAACAGGAAGACCTACTGGGGGTATGTAGTGCAACCTGCAAATGGTGCCTTGGTTGGGTGACTGTGACTGATTTACTGTCCATGTGAGCCAACTTGTTACGTCATATTGGCAATAGATGATACTAAATGTCATGTCACCGCTTCTGCTATTATTATTGCTGCTAATGATTGCCCAGGTGAGTTATACACAGATAAATGATAAGGAAACAGTTTGGAAAGGCGGATAGAAAAGATGGTGACTAAGAGCATGTGACACCAGAAGAGTATGTTACGAAGCAAGACGTTGGAAGGGATTGGAAAGGATTATTAGCACCCAGCTCTAAAGTTAGCCCTGCATCTGTGTCAGGGTTACTATGGCTTTTGTTGGCTTGTGGCCTGGCATGACTGTCTTGGGGTCAGATATGCTATCCAGCCGGTCAATAGTGGGTTTTTTTTAATTTTTATCTTTCCCTAACAACCAGGCAGGCTGATTCAGACAGACCGAATCATTACCGCAGGAAAGGATAGTCATAACTTGATTTTCAAATGTTACATCAGGAGATCATGTTTCTTTTACTGGCCATATTCCCTCGGATGGCACCAAAAATATCACCTCACGTGAGGATACAGGCAGTATTTGAGGTTGAGTTACATGAAAATGACATTTCTTTGACATGACAAAGATACAGACTATGACTTGTTTGCTAATGAAATTCGACCTTATGACAGTAATGCAGAGACATTGAGCAGATTTGTTGTGGATGCACATTTCAAATCCTGAAAGCTGCTGAAACAGACATTAACATAACACAGTAAAAGAATTAGTAATCCCTTAATGAGACTTGCTGGAATTGAGAGGAAAATTGTGATTCAAAAGGAAAAGCAGTGAAGAAAGGGGACAGTATCAGACACAAAGCATAAGCATTTTGTCTGTCTTCGGATAGCAAAACGCCCTCTAAGGGGACCTCCCCTTTAAGACAAAAGTGCATCCCCTTTCAGTTTTGAAGTTTCAACTGTCAGTATTGCATTGTCTTTAGAATTGCGTAAAAATGTGAAGCTGTGGTATCTATATTGGTCATGGACCAGTACCAGTTAAAAAGGTGTTTTACCAGATGGCCTCCATTTGCATGTCTAGATAGTTCATTGTCCCTTTTCATTCTTCAGTGAAATCATTTACTTTCATTTCATTTATGGATCTTGGAATGGTCCTCTCTTGCTATTGTACTATCCATGTGAACAGTATGTGAAAGAAATGCCAGTGTAGCATTCATTTTTAATTCAATTTTAAAACAAATGATAAAAAAAAGAAGAAATTCTTTTTAAAAAATCATCACTCTACAGTAGCATTTCAAAATCTCTTCTCCCCTCTGCAGTCTTTCCCTGTGGTTCAGCCCACTTCTGCGTCCAGCCCCTTCATGGTTGTGTGTTGCAGTAGTGTGATGTGACTGCGCTCACGTAGAGCACTGGTCTACCCCATTGACTTGAGTGTTACATCATCATCAAGAGCTCCTGTTGAAGGGGGTGTGTTGGTATAGTGGCTCTGCCTGGAATCCCTCACCATGATGCATAATTAGAATGTGATGAGTAAGAGGAAGTCAGACCATCACTGATACTCATTTTCCTCCATGAATGCGTCTTTAGTGGCAGTTGCACCACCCCCACTTGCACATTCCCCATTTATAATTTGCCATCCTCTGTCTATTTTCCACCTCTCCTCTGTGTACACTGCCAGCTTTTGTAGTCTGTTCTGTTATAGATGGAATTATTTCTATTGTAGCTGATATTCAGTGTCCAACGCTGAACATTGTAGACTCAACTTTTGGACCACATGCTCAGGGTTGGTAATTCAGGACATTGCTTCCTATGTGTAGAGGGAAATCAGAAAAGGATGAGGTGGTTGTTCCTTTAATGGGATATCAGTTTGTTGTCCTATTGTTCTGCCAAAGAAACAACTAGTGAGAGTGTCCTTTGTTGAAATGCACTTTAATTTATAATTTAAACTGTGGAAACTTAATCTCCCCTCTGGATGGTTTGGATTGTTGCCTCGAGTTGGCACCTTATAATTTAGGGATACATTTGTACACTGGGTTCTTGGTCTGTTCTATGAACTACACACCTGTGAACCTCTTGCACGTTAAGTTAGTGTGAATGGTTCTCTATGTGTCCTGCGATAAGCTGGCGACTTGTCCAGGGTGTACCGTACCTCCAGCCCCACCGCAACCCTAAAGAGGTGCTACCAGATTGACTGTTCAACCAGGCCTTTCGGCGTCAGTCAGCTGTGCTTTATTTAGTTATGTAACCAGAGCAACCAGAGCCATAGAAGCAACATTCCTCATCATTATAGTGCAGAAACACTACACCCTGCTCAGATAAACCGATCATGTTGGCTGTTTGTTGAAACATGCCTTATGTTAATGCATTTACAGGTCTAATAATTCTGTCATGGATAGACTGAAGGGGAGGGGGGGGCAAGTGTCTTGGACATCCTGTGTACATGACTGTATTAATCAATTTATGAGTGCATTTTTCTCTTCTGTGTTACCATGTACAATATTCAGTATGTTGGCCCTTTTCTGGTCAGAAAGGAGTGAGAAAGCTTAGCAATTCTAACCATGTAAATGAGCTTCGCGACGGTGTCGTTGCCATGGGTGACTCGGGGAGAAGTGGGTGGGGAGCGGGACAGAATGTACAATATGGTGGAGCAGCTCACTAAGCTATACTACTCCACTCACAGTATAGAGTATGCATGCAGTGCATGTTCCTTTGCATGTCTAATCTACATTCATGCATCAAACTGTAAACAAACAAAAAAAGCGACCTGAAAGAGTGGAGTGTTTGTTTTCACAGTTGACATTTATCCACTGTATGAGCTGCTGATTGTGCAACCTGAAAGGCAAATACTAACTCAAGAAAAGACAGTCTTGCACAGATTTAGCTCACAATACCCATTATTTTAGAATTGCTGTGGTGATAAGACTAATCTTAGTCTTTATTGTCCTTGGTTTTGGTGCCTGAGGTTAGTTAGAGATAGGTGTTATAAAAATTAGGAGTATACTGGGGTGCAGGTGTTTTAACTCTTATAGGGAGTGTGTGTGTTTTCTGTCTTTTGCATATCTCGTCCACTCCCCTTATCTAGCATGTGTTTACTGAGGCTGGCAGGGAGAGATAATTTAAAAAATAGTAAAAGAGAGACAGGTTAGAGGAAGTGTCATTTTGGACAAGAAACACAATGTTCATTACTAAGCAGGAAACCAAAAAGGAAATTGTCACAGATTCCTGAGACAGCCCATTTTAAGAAAATGGTATGAGAACCAACTGACAGAGCTCCTCAGGGTGCTTTTTCTCTGTAACCCTTTTGTGTGTTGCATTGTTAAACGCTCCTTCTTGTACAAGAATAATAAATTTAACTTAAACTTAACTTTGAATCCAGTCTTCCTTATTCAAGAGTTTTTCTTTAAAATTCTTGTAACAATAGGTGTGCAGGGACACTTGGACATTCTCCTTTCCTTTGACTTAATTACCAGAAGGTTAGCTACACAGCAGGATTGGGAACAATATGTTGCTATGGACACTTAGTAGTACAGACACATTGCCATTCATGTGACAACTTAGGAAATCGCTTCACTGTAGATCTTCCAGCCAATTGGGTTATACAACAACAGTGATAGATTAGTTCTAGCTAACAACCAAATGCTGTTTTAAGATAAAAATAAAAAATCAGTTTGATTCAGTTACTTTTTAAAAATGGCTGGGAACTTTTGAAAAAAGTCACAGATGCTTGGACAATAGCAGTCAACTGAATAAAGCTGCTATTTGCTGTCACTCTGTTAATTTTCTTTACCTTTTTTTTGTTTTTTTGTAGGATTTCTACAGCTACACCATCAAATACTATGCCTCATCCAAAGTCTGCAGACATGGGCTCTGCCTTCATCCAGACACAGCAGCTCAACGCTGCCATGGCTGACACCTTCCTGGAACACATGTGCCTGCTGGACATTGACTCCGAGCCCACCACCGCACGCAACACTGGCATCATCTGCACCATTGGTTGGTCAATACTATTGCTTAACATTTTAGTCACAAGATGAAAAGAATCCCGGCACAGAAACTGAAACTTACTATACCTGATTTAGTAAATGTGAATAAATTTAACATTTAAGAAGTTATGCTAAGTCTTTTTTTTTTCAATAATTGCTTGCAGGGCCAGCCTCCCGTTCTGTAGATATGCTGAAGGAGATGATCAAGTCTGGAATGAACATTGCTCGCTTGAACTTCTCCCATGGTTCACACGAGGTGGGTCTTTCCTCAATTCTGTCAACTGGGTAAATGAGTGGGGCAGGTAAAGCTATCTGATCACATTGTTGAAAGTCACGTTTAAACTGTGCTGATAATTTCCATTAAACATGGTGCTGTGCTTTATCACAGAATGGTATTGGTTGGTATATATTGATCTTTGTGGCAGTCTGTGCTTTTTCTCGTCTAGCTTTTTTTTTAGCTCTTTAAGCAGTGTAGACAACTCTTTGCATAAAATATATGGTGAAAGCAGAGAGTCAACAATGCTTACAGTGAAAAAGCACGTAATTCATTATGAACTGCAATCAGCTTGGCACTTTAAGCAAGACTAGGATAGCCAGCAAGAATAGGACAAAATAGTATGTCTGTGTGTCATACATGGCACATGCTCTGTAAAGTATTAATAGTATAGATGATAAAACATAAGAACAAAGGGGCTTACTAGCTGCAGATCTCACCCGAAAGTCCCACAAGTAAGAGCCAAAGTAAACTTTTAAGTTAACATTAAAATGGAAGAGTCAAAAATCCAACAGGTTTGTCTATATTCATTATCTTAAAAACAGACAAGAGAATTAGTTAATTATTCTGTTATCTGTCAAAACAGGTAAGTTATAATCACTTCTATGTGAATTTATTGATCAGGTCAAAAAAACAAAAACGTGGTCAGGTGGATTACATTAATGCCCCAAGCCAGCTCAAGAAAGGAAATTTATTTTTGTACCCAAGCAGTGGAAACCACGGCCGAGAGACACTGGCTGACTGCCACCAGCTTTTTTTCATAAAACCAAGCAGTTAGTCCAGGTGAGCACACTTAAAGTGATGCAAACAGGTGCAGTTTTGAACATTTTGAAAATTTTGTTTAGGTAAATAAAAATAAGTTTGCAATATTTTGAAGTTCTCCTCAGTAAAAAGTGTCTATGGTTTGTGCGTCAAGACTGAAGGTTAGTGAGAGGGAGAACGATAAAAGAAACCAGGTTTGTTGTTAGCACCAGTTGTTGGTGTGGTGTACTATAAATGCATCATATGTTGCGTCCTACCCTGCCTTTATCTCTTCAGCACACCTAGACTTCTAGTGTGTGTACACACCAAGGTCAATCCACCTTTATCTAAAGTAATCTATCTAAAGATTTTGTTGCAAATCCAAGAAGTCACAAAACAGTATGAGTAATGTTGATTCAAATGATAACTAACTGACTAGACTAACATGAACTGGCATTTCAATTTACATTATGTAGAAAATGTAATTATGCACCCTGACCTATGCACATACAGTCAACACTCAGCTGTAGCATTGGCATAAAACATTAGTGTCTATGTTCTTTCTTTTACGGATGGGGAGACGATCCAGGTTTTCTTTTAATCACCGTGCAGTGAGTTTGTTGTAGCTCAGTGTGCTGTCAATGTGATTACCTGCCACTTAAGTTATTACTGAAAGGTCTGGTTACAGCATAAGCCATGCACAGCTGACAGCCATCTCCAGAGCCACAAACACTGTACAGTTTGTTCTCTAACCTCCACTAATGGGCAAAGATGGCATCGGTCATGTGACAGTGCAGAATTTCTGGAAAGTTTTCGTCTCCCAGAGCCTTTTAGAGTCAAGGTCATCAACATTTCCTCTGCAAAAGTTCACCCTTATTGTTCTCCTCCTCCATTCAAATCTAGTTTCACACTAGTCTATTTGAAGTCTGTTTACATTTCTAATTGTGATATGATTTAGACGTTTGGTTTTATTGTGTCTATTGTTCAAAGCTGACTTCACTTGTGAATTTCTTCCTGCACTTCCTCGGCTAACATTCTCATAACTTTGACGTAAAAAACAGTCTCAGCAGATGGTGCTTGAGGTTTCATAACAAGGGACGATGTGTGCTCATATGAACAAGAATTCCTACTTACAGTGGCATTCTGTATCTGTATATTTCTACTTTTACAATACTTATTTAGTAATATTTAAGGATGCTTCGTTCATAAGGCATTTCAACATAAACTGAAAGAACTAGATGACCCTTGTGTGATGCTGACACTATGACTCATGTTTATGACTGTGTGAGTTGTCAAACGCACCTTATCTTTCAATTATCCTGGCCTGATAAAACCTATAATTTACTCTAACTCCAATACCAGTGCCTCTGTTAAATGTATTTTCACTTTAATGTGTTTGATTGCAGAAGATTGTTCAGATATCAATCACTGTATAGTACAGTGTCGTGCTTAATGTTTTCGGTTAACGCTTCTTCCTATTGCTTTCTGTAGTATCATTCAGAGACCATCAAGAACATCCGTGAGGCATGTGAGAGCTTCGAGCCCGGCAGTATTCAGTACAGGCCCATTGGCATTGCCCTGGACACCAAGGGCCCAGAGATCAGGACTGGCCTCATTCAGGGAGTGAGTTTATTTATTTACCTGTTTTCATTCTAAACATCAGTAGTCTTTACTGTGTCACAATACAGTACATTTTGCATGAAAACTAACCAAAAAGATCATAAAATTATGTGTGGCAATGATTTGACAGAGCGGCACAGCCGAGGTGGAGCTGAAGAAAGGCAACATGATCAAGATCACCTTGGATGATGCTCACCAGGAAAACTGCAGTGAGGAACTCCTCTGGCTCGACTACAAGAACATTACCAATGTGGTGGAAGTTGGCAGCAAGATCTACATTGACGATGGACTCATATCCCTGCAGGTCAAGGAGATTGGTGAGTGGAGGAGTAGCAAACCATAAAACTTCTTTTGACCCTTAAGAATATTTAGAACACACAGCTTTGTATCAATACCCAGTGAAAGTCCTCAGCCCATTCATATTTTTCATCTATCCAGGTTCTGGTTTCCTTATTTGCGAGATTGAGAACGGTGGCACCCTGGGAAGCAAGAAGGGAGTGAACCTCCCCGGTGCTGCTGTAGACCTGCCTGCTGTTTCAGAAAAGGACATCCAGGACCTTCAGTTCGGTGTGGATCATGGAGTTGACATGGTGTTTGCCTCCTTCATCCGCAAAGCGGCAGACGTACACGCTGTCAGAGCAGTGTTGGGAGAGAAAGGCAAAGAGATTAAGATCATCAGCAAGCTCGAGAACCACGAGGGTGTGCGCAGGTGTGTGTTTGTGTGGATGAAGTGTTTTTTATCTTTTTCTTTTTTTTTTAGACCTTTTATTTACATCATGCTATATTTATGCTGTACATTTGTTTTTGATCTCATTTTATTTGTTCCTCACTTGGCTGAGCAATAAAACCATATATATGAATTCTTGTATCTTATGAAGTTCAAGCTGTGAAAAGCTGAGTTTTATGAACTCGCCTCTTTTATAAGGCCTCAAAACTGTTAACCTCTTTGTTATGTTGTTAAAAAAAAATAAAAAATTCTGTGCAGATTTGATGAGATCATGGAGGCCAGTGATGGCATCATGGTTGCCCGTGGTGACCTGGGAATTGAGATCCCCACAGAGAAGGTCTTCCTAGCCCAGAAGATGATGATCGGTCGCTGCAACAAAGCTGGCAAACCAATCACATGTGCCACTCAGGTTAGATAAAAGAAAAGGACACGCTGCATTTCAACAATTTTATTTCCTTCAGGAGTATTGGACAACTTCTGTGTATTAGTATCTACCACTCAAAAAGTCTGCGATTTGTGTATTCAGATGTTGGAAAGCATGATCAAGAAGCCCAGACCTACACGTGCCGAGGGCAGTGACGTAGCCAACGCAGTGTTGGATGGAGCTGACTGCATCATGCTGAGCGGAGAGACTGCCAAGGGAGATTATCCTCTGGAGGCAGTACGCACACAGCACATGGTGAGTTAATGTATATTAAATATAACAACAGTTATGATTAGAAAAATTAACTCTCAAAATCAACACATTATAATTTGAACAAGTAAAGATTGGTGATTTGGAGAAATTCTGTTTGTGGGATAATCATGGACAAATTATCATTTTAACTTCAACCATGTTGTAATTATAGACTGGGAGATTACTCTTTCTTATTTCCTAATTTTTGCTGTTCTCCTGAACTCCTATGACCTCTTATTCTGCTGCACAATGACGCAGCATCTTTTGTTTCCATTTGGCCTAACAGCTGCTAAAACGTGTCAGCAGGGCTGTTAGGTCAACTGGAAGTGCCTATCCTTTATTCATCTCTCCATCTGCTTATTTTTTTTAGTTATTTGCTGCCATTTAGGTATGCTAATGAATAATCAGTGAACAATTAATCACTATTAAACATTTGATCAGTTTAAGATAACGGTATTGACAGTGCGCAAAATTGACACACCCTTATTCATACATCCCTGAGATATTGGTTTCAGTTGTGCAGATGTTTTAAATGACTGAACTCCTGCATAATATCCAAACAGTTGGGATAGTTCGACAGTGGTTTTCCACTTTTAAATAAATAAATAAAAGTGTTAATCCCCTCAATGACATGTTGGAGTCCACCCAAACTGAAGTAAATGTCTATGCCCTGCACCTTTTCATCTAACAGATTGACTGTTCTGCTCTTCTTAACGAAGCCTTCATTTGACTTGGTTTCCCCTAAACTGATCCATTGACTCAATTTTGGCAACAAGGCTTTACAGTGCATGAGTCACCCCAACTACCTACATATACGAGACTGAAGAGGTAGCAGGAACAGCATAGAAATATAGGGGCTTCAGATTTGTTGAGACATTTATTGCTTTTCTTTGTTTTTGATTAATCAATTATTGATCCCTAACAAGTCACTAACAAGGATTTAGAAAACTGTTTAAAATGTATTTCTGTATTGCTACATTTGCTACATCTGTTTTTGGCAGTAAGGGACAGATACAAGTACAATGTCATGTCTTTGACCTGATATTGATATTAATTAGATCTTGATGAAAGTCTATATCAGTATTACAGTTAGTATCACTTGCATGGATGGATAATTAAGGCAGTCTTGTCTGCTGTTCAGGCCTCTCTTGGCTAACCTCCACTGTTCTCCGGTACACTCTGTTTTTGCTCTGCTACGCAGATGCAGGAGTGACTCAGCAGTGCTGCAGCTCCTGTCTTTGAGCTTTACTGACCTTATGCTGAAGTTGCATGGTGTGCTTCACAATCCAAAGTAAACAACAACTTGTATAAACAATATATTAATTGAGAAGACCTCTTGAACTATTCTTTTTGCGATCAAGCACTGTCTTTTTCTCATTGACTTCAGTCTTTCTAAAACTCCTTTTGTGCTTGTACCTTTCTTTTCTTGACTGTCTGTAACCATGTCTTCACACTTGTGTGTAGTGTTTGTCATTTTAACTCCCAGCTCCCTTTTTAAATTCCCAGTAGACTTAAGTCAGGTTTTGAATTGTTTGTTACTTCTTTTGTAATTTGATTTTTATCAAGCTCGTTATTTTGTTCTGTTATCATTTTATTTGTATCCGTTTTTTTTTTATTAATGATCATTTTTTTAAAGATAATCTGAACAAATCTGGTCAAATCTGGACTTGTTGATATGTTTTAACATTAATGTTTCCCTGTTTCCCCACACCAACTGCACACCTCATGTACGCACTGTCCTTCCTGTCCTTTCATTCCGTCCCTTCTATTCTTGACTTTATCTTATTCTTGTGTTTCTAACATTGTCCCTCTGTTCCCATGTTCCTGTCCCTTCTCCTTTCTTCCACTCTTTTTCCTAATTTTTCATCTGCGTGTGCCTGGTGTGGGACTGCCTCTGCTTGATGCATCATGCCCTCGCTTGTGCTAGATTGCTCGTGAAGCCGAGGCAGCCATGTTCCACCGGCAGGTGTTTGAGGACCTGCGCCGCACCACGCCGCAAAGCAAAGACCCTGCTGAGGCTATTGCAATCGGCGCTGTTGAGGCCTCCTTTAAGAGCTTAGCCACTGGGATCATTGTGCTCACTGGCTCTGGAAGGTAGGCAGGATATCCGATCCGGGCAGGTTGAGGAGGACAATGATATCGTTACTTGAGCAGTCAGAGAGAGGGAGAGTAGGGCCAGTCAGGGACTGACTGAGGAAGTAACTAGGAGAGGCTGGCAAATGATTTAGTCAGACTGCTGGTTGAGTTTTACCCATGTCAACACATTTAAAGACAAAACACAAAGGCACATATCTTAACCCAAAAGTTTGACTGATGTCTCTTCATTGGTTCATCATTAAACCAACAGCATGTCTTGTTTAACCTGGAGTCTAGCTACGCATTTGCCGGTCACTCCCAGTGGTGTGAATGACTCCGCTTGCAGCAGCGGTTGTGTGAGGTTGAGAGTAACTCCCCGACCCTTCCCTCATGGTCCCTCTGGGCTCAGATAGCACGAGAGGCCGAGGCGGCCACCTTCCACAGGCAGCTGTTTGAGGAGCTGAGGAGACACACCCAACTGACCAGAGACCCTTCAGAGGCAGTAGCTGTTGGTGCCGTTGAGGCATCCTTCAAATGCTGCGCTAGTGCCATCATTCTTCTTACCAAGACTGGGAGGTAAGAAAGAGAAGCATAAAGGGGAAATGCTCCTGGTTCTGGAGGTAAGGTGTCGCATGACAACCTGTCCAACACAGCTCATGAAAAACAGCTAATCTGCTCTTACAGATCCCCTCCTCCTTTGATTGTGTGTGTATGTGTGTGTGTGGGTGTCATAGGGGGAGGGTAGAGATGGTGACAGATTGTAAGAATGACGGTGGTTATGATTAGTCCAGTCCTAAAGTCCATCCTTCACAGACTTTACTTTATTAAATCTCATGTGACATTTAAACACTTTACATGCAGTACAGGTAAACTTGTTCTCACCAGCACTTTTTTGGGGATCTTGTCTGGCTTTCTCTGTCATCAAAATTCTTTCTACCACTGTGATATAAATTGTAAATTGCCAGTCTGCTGCAGCTCTGTCACACAGAGAATTGATTTCACAGTGGGACAGCTCCAAGACCTCACTGGTTTAATGGGAGTGCATGTCAAAGTCATGCGTGTGTGAGAGTGGACATTTAGATTGGGCACCTGTGAGTGACTATAAGCCTCTGCACACACATGATTAGTGTTGTCACTTTTTTTTGGCCGATTAGACTTCTAAGAATAGTGTCTACTCAAGATGTTTCACCTGTTTGTTATTTGTTTTAACTAAATATATGGTGTTAAGCTTGGCAGAAGAGCATTCCAGAGCTCTGCTGAACCTAAGAAGTCTGAATCAGCCAGAATAACTGATATCACCTGTATGTGTGGCGCAGGACTTTCAGTCACAGGAATTGCTTCCACCAAGAATCCATTGAGTTAATTTCCATGTACAAAGTATACTATTTATTATGCTAATAATGTTATTAAAAGTATAGTTATATACAATATTTATCTGTCAAATTCTGTTTTTGAATGCATAAAGAATTAGTCTGTGCACTTCATGTAAACAATCTAACATATTGCTGTAGTATCTGATTGTCTTAGTTTTAAAAGAGTAAACACATTTTGTGTGCAGTTCCAGTAAGCATGACTTTGCATGATGGGTATTTTAGCATTTAATTAGTTGAGCCATTTCCCTCCCTAATCATCTTAATTATCCCCTAATTATCACACTGTTGTGAACATGAAAATAGTCCAAATGTGAATGAAGTGAGGGAGTTTTTTATACTTAGCTGTATGTTTCTGTGTGTGTGTGTATGTGCAGGTCCGCCCACCTGATCTCCAGGTACAGGCCCCGTGCCCCCATCCTCGCTGTGACCCGTAACGCCCAGACAGCTCGCCAAGCCCACCTGTACCGTGGAATCTTCCCCGTCCTCTACACCAAGCCCGCCCACGATGTGTGGGCAGAGGATGTCGACATGCGTGTCAACTTTGCCATGGATATGGGTAAGTATCTTTTGTTTTTAGTATCTTGTGAAGAAGAACAAGAAAATCAGTGTTTTCTGCATAAAACTTCACGTGGATAGTGTAAGAAAATTTAAATAAACAATTTTAATAAAATGTGTCATGTTTAATTTCTAGGCAAGGTCAGAGGCTTCTTCAAAGAAGGAGATGTTGTCATCGTCTTGACCGGCTGGCGTCCAGGCTCTGGTTACACCAACACCATGCGTGTGGTTCTGGTGGCTTGAACAGCCGACAGGGCTGCTCTGCTTTCTCCCTCCACTTTCATCTATCTTTCATAGCTTGCCACCCCACAATCCACTCCAGCTCACAGCCATTTCATCCACCATCCAGGCTGACAAGGTCATCCCCTGAACAATTTAGGCAATAATGCAAAGAAAATAAAAAATTATAGAGTATATATTTCTGATGGCCAAAGAGCTGTTTTGGGTGGGGGTGGAGGCTTGATCCGTACCAATTCCACTTCACGTCTCCATTCCCTTCACGTTGATTCTCTCAATCAAACCAGTCTGCAGGGCCTCAGATTAATACACCCTGACCAGAAACTGCTGTATTTATTCACTCAAAAACTTGTGTTATTAAAAGTGAACCAGTCGGAGAGTGAATGCATCCTGGTCTGTGTGCATGCGCATACTGGCTCTTGTTTAGGTGGGGTTAGTAGTGGGGCAGGCTGCCCTTTTAACACAGAGCACCTTGACTACTAGAATACTTAACTAATCACACTCCTCTGCCGACAGAACAAACAAACTTGTGGCATCCTTAATCAAAGGGCTTCTTCTATAGTACAGCCTTTGCTCCACCGCCCCACCCAAACAGGCCCTTCTGTAGTGCTGTCTGTATGAAGTGTCCTCTCTTAATGCCAGCTTTTTCTCTGTATTTAAGTGTATCTGTAAGTGTTGCACTCCTAATCTACTCCACACAATGTTACATTCGATATTATACTTGACTTTTGTGAATGGTAAAGTTTTTGGGCATCCAATACTACTTATATTTTGTCTGACTATAGAGAAATGTTAGTTTTGGATGTCCACTTCAGAGGTGTTTGACCAAGTTACTGTATTTGTGTATTAGATGTGTCATAAAGCCTTTACATTTGGATCATATCTAAGTTGGCACTTATGAACCATGTATGGTTCACTAAAGTTGACTGATATGAATGAGCACTTTTAGGGTTTTTTCACAGGGGACCTGAAAAGAGGTCTGTCCCTCTCAAACCCAGTGGGTGATGGGTAGAACCCCTCTGCTTGTCTTTCTTCTTCTATGTTAGTGAACCACTGTAGCCGTTTTCATTCGTCTAATATGCTTTGAATTGTAACGCTAGAGTGTAAGAACTAACTAAATGTAAAGGGGTATTCTAATGTTTAGCTGGTGTACTGAGCTGTCCTTAAAGGCTGGATTTCCATCAATAAAAGAGATGAGCACCTATCTTAACTCTGCCTTGCAAGTGTTTTACTTCATAATGAAAAATCATTTGTTTGTAGTTTGTTTGTAGATGGCAAAGTAAAATTTACATTAAAGTGTGTAAAGAACTATTCTGAGATTTCTTTAAAAATACATTAAATATGTTGGAAAATAGTTGCTACAAACATGTAAAAGGACTTTGAACAAATGCTGAAATTTGGAGTTGGAGGTTCTAGGATTTTTTGTGCAGGCCTAAAGGGTGGCTCACTGACACAAAATTCAAAATTACTACTTGACTGTTCCCATGAGGGGCGTGTTTTTAGTGGACATGCCCCCACTGTCTTGGAGTTGAGAATACTGATCATTTTTACCTAATTAACACCTAATTTCATAAACTTGTTGATATTTTTACTCAAATATGGCTGGGTGGTTAAATAACACTTTATTCTTTGGTCTGACAAACTCAGAACTCATTTATTCTTACTTTACAGACTAAGTGAAGGAAACAGTGACACAAACTTGGAAGCAGGACATAATTATCATTAAGCTAATCAGAGAAATGGCTCAAGAAATACATGTCAAATACACAGCGCATGAATGTAAAAATTTATTCTCCATCATAAACTTGTTTTATGCAACAACACTTCCTGTTCAACATTTACTGGCAATCCTGGGTGTATACCACCCCCACCTGTCTGCGAACCTCGTCCTCCACTTCAGCCAGCAGCAGGGAGTCAGCATGGGACATAACTGCACTCTCTTTTAGTCCTACATGGGGAAATTAGACTGTGAGAACAGTTACAGTGTACCGTCAAGTCTGCATGTATGAAAATAGTAAATGGCCACAAAGATTTCAGCGTTTCTGATGCCACCCTGTGTTGAAAGTTTGTATAACAAGTATATTAATATGCCTGAACATTCAGAAATCACTGATGATTAATTACCTACTCATTGCGTTTAAGTAATTTAGTTAATGTTAATTCCTTTTTGTAGTCATATAGATACAGAGTTAAATATGTTGAATGCCACAGTACCTTTAAGCAAACACTGTCGAACCTCCTCTGCTTCGTAACGCATCCCTGTACTGTTGGTGAAGTTAAGAGGCAGATAGGGTTCTGGCACCGGGTACTGAGTCTCCTTCCCATTGACCACTAATGATGTGGGACACCACATGTGCTCAGGGATCTAAAAGACACAGAAACAGGATATTCTCATAGATACAGTATATACAATGTTGTTTGTGCACTGAAAGTACTTCTCCATCTTCGTGTTACACAACACAACTTCCTTGTTTCACTCCTACATTGCTTCACACTTCACAACATGCAAATGGACACAGCAGAAACAGGTACAGCATTTGGGACTATTTGAATTTTATTTGCTGTGATCACCTACCCTGATGGTGCCCTTTGTGCCCACAATAATGGCGTCATTGGACAGCTGCACACCCATAGAGCAAGTAAACACTGCCATCCTGTTCTTGGAGAACTTCAGAGTCACAACCACAGTCTCATCCACTCCTGCAGCAACATAAAAGTATATGATTCTTATTTTATAAAGAGAAACTCATTTATTTAGTTGTTTAAAAAGGTCCAATACAAATAGTTGTTGTAGTATCTCATGTGTGTCCACTGCACACAAAATGTCAGTTATTCCTGCTGTGCTTTATACTGAAGAAGAACACTTTATATAAGAATACAGAGCAACATTAGGTGCCAGGACTATCCTAACCTTTATTGTGCCAGTTACACATAAGAGAAATGAAGTGGGAAAGATAAGAGGTTAAGTCTTATCAAACAGGAACACTCCCTTGGTTAAAAATTCTCAGTTCACACATCATACTGGCATTTAAAAACTTTATAGTTTTAAAATTGGGGCCTATAAATTCTTTGTTCCACAAAGAATTTATAGGCCCCAATTTAAAAACTGAAACTCTGCTGTTATCATATGAGAGGCTACAAACTAATATGTACAACAAGCTTCTTATTGTACTTTAGAGACTGATATTGTGTCTTGTTTTGGCAAAGATGTGACAGTGAGAAAACACCAGAATTAATCACTTCCCCACGTTAATGAAGTGATCTGTGGGACCCCTACTGGTCTCTTTTTTTATTACCTGTTTCCAAGCAGACTCCCATGGCCTGGATGCACTCTGGCTTCTCTCTATACACCATGCATATAAACTGCAAGCAGTAGATGCCAAGATCTAGCATTGCTCCGCCACCCAGCTCCTTCCTCACCGATCTGGCCACGTGCATCAACGGCACGCCAAACTCAGATTTCACGATCTTCAGCTCTCCCACCTCCCCCTCAGCCAGCAGCCGTCTGATCTCCACTGAGGCCGGGAAGAATCGAGTCCAGACAGCCTGAGCAAAGGACAGGAGGCATTTCATACAGTTACATTTTACACGGTTGCTGTTGTGTTGTGCATTGACTTACAGCTTAAATCAAACATTATAACAATGATATGAGTAACAAAATGTGCAATTAAATTACATCAAGTAATTATCAAGGACCTTCAAGGTCTCATTTTTGACTTGCGATTTATAATCTTCTGCTTTAAAAATATATATCATATCAGCACAGATGATACATTAGAAGTATTACTGGTGAATTATTTAAAATATTTATGAGTGACAGACATAAGACAAGAATTATAATAAAATCAGCATCACATAACAATGATGCAATCATTTTGCAGCCACTCTTTTTTAACAATTAATGGTGTAGATTAAAGCCAAAGATTTAAATTTGAGTTGTTTTTTTATTTATAGTCAGCTCCATCCATACCTCCATGAAGAAGACGCCATTATTCTTGGCAGAAGCCAGGATCTCCTGCACCTCCTTAGTGTTCATGGCCAGCGGCTTCTCACACAGCACATTTTTCTTAGCGTTCATGAAGAGCAGACAAGTGCTCAGATGGTAGGGGTGGATAACTCCAATGTAGACCACATCTGCACACATATAAACGCACAAACCAGAGAGTGCACTGGTAGAAGAGAGATTATTGTCTGTGTCAAAATTCATATACAATAACAGTAAAATAGCAAATTAGGAAATTAAAATAGTTGTGGGTCAAACCAAACTGGAAATTTGGAAACAATTCAACAGATGGTTGAGTTTTGCTGTATTGCAAGTTTGAGCTCTGAATGAAATGTCCTGAAGCAGCAAATTCCTTACATCTAGTGCCACCAGCCAAACAACAAACAGACAAAAGCTCACCTATGTCTGGATCTCTTGCCAGCTCTTCATAGCCGCCGTATGCTCGGGCGATGTTGTGCTTTTTGGCAAACTCCTGTGCATATCCTAACTTGCGAGCGGCCACAGCCACAACCTGTGAATACATTCAAAACATTATTTACTCAAACACAAGTTACAATCTAACTTTTCTGTAATCCTGGCTGAAAGGTGATGTTTAGGCTTATTTTCTTTACAACATGGAATCAGCACTGCCATGTTCAATTTTATGTATAACTCACTTAATTAATGTATTGCACGCTGGTATCGAAATCTGCTATTCTCAGTGTTTGTTTAAGGGATATAGACGAGAACTGCAAAATCATTTGATTGACACTTTTCCTTGAGGCTCACAGTTTAGTTATGAGACACATAATCTGAAGCTGATTTTAAAGCATTGATGCAATAAAAAAGTACCGTAATGCTTGGGTTAGAGTGCCAAAAAATAGATGCCCATTTAGTTCGTGTTTTACGGTAAACAAAAAGTATGCCAAAGTGTTCGAAATGAATCTAATGCATGTAAACTCTTGTCAACCACTGCTGTCCTGTGTTAAAGACATTCAGTTCATTCAAACTGCAGGTTGTAAATATCCAACATTTCATTTCAGGGCCTGAAACTTCCGCAGAGACAGCACGGAGCGAGAAACCTCGACGAGCTGTATTTGAAACAAGCGGTGTGTTTGTGTCTAAGCATCCGGTCGTACTGGTACCTGGTGGTCTTCGGGAGGAAGAGATTTCAGGGCCACCGTGAAGTCATGACTGATCTTCCCCGCGCTGCAGATTCCCCACCTGGTTGCCATGTTGAAGAGCTGAGTTGAAATGAACAGTGGCACATCTCCTCCACAGGGTGGAGACACAGTATTAATTTTAACTGTGTGACGTTGCACAAAAAAAAAAAAAAAACATCACGGTGATGGTGATGGTCAGGCTATGATATGAGAATGATTATAATGATGATGATGATTTGTGCCAACAGAACAGAAACGTGACCTCCAAATAGATCCATAAGACGAATAACACCAGAAGCAAAGTATGTTTTTATTTTATATCATCTTATCTTTTCTCTCGTTTATGCCTGTGCTACTAGACTTATACTAGATTTGTATTATTTCATTTTTTTAAATCTATTTTCTAAATATACTATTTATATTTTTTTGTCTTTTAGCCTATTCTCTATTTAATACATGTGTATTTTATTACTGAATAATGGTGTTAATTGATCTGCATCATATTTCACTGACATTTAAATTTACCATGGAATTAAAAAATAATAATTAATCTATCGTCAGTCTTTATTATAATTAGAACAATGCAATATAACAATAGTAATAATAATTTATATATTGTATTTAGATTTTTACTCTCCACTGCATCTGTTGTACTCCTTTTCAGGTTGGGATTTTATTTAATTTATTTATTTTTATGTAATCACCAGGAGTAGTTAGAGGTCAGCCACAAAACAGCCTTCTTAAGAGCCGAGATGTACAGGGACATTTCATTTTGTTAAGGCTGATATTTATCATTATATTGCTTTAGGCTGAGTGGTCCATTTATTAAACCTCTTTATTAAATGAGTAAATGTAATAGGGTAAGGTTGTGGCACAGAATCAGCACACACTCATTAGAGACCAATAAAATGTGATTGCTTGTATTTTCTTCACATTTTTTTCCCTTGTGGAATATATATCTGCAGCATTTCAGCGTTATTCAATAAACAAGCAAAACACAAGGCAAAATAATGTTCTTGCTTCAAAACGTGCCATTTTGCATTCATGGACTATATCCTGTATCAACAATACATCCTCCGTTTTTTTGGAGTCCTTTGAGCCCAAAAGGTTGAGAACAAGTATTAAATGAGCCATGCTCTTTGCTGACTCATAAAGGCCTTTCTCTGTCCTAACCTTGAAAAGCAGACAGTGCAGCCTATTTTTGTACAGAGAACACAAATCTATTTGTGCACGGCTGCAGGGGTCAGACATGACAGAGCACTTTCATTCAAATGTACCACTCGAAGTCTCTTCTCCTCTCCAGCGGATGATATTTGAAATGAAACAGGGCTTTCACAATCAGTCATTTATTGGATTCATCAATCACACAACTCATAGTGACAGCTGTGTTTGTCTTTAAAGGCGTAGGACTTGTTTACAGGATGGTTACACATAACGTGGTTGCTCTGTTTGTTTACATTGTGATTTATCTTATTTAAACCACTTCTTTTTGTCTGTTATGTACTGTAAGGACCTACAAAGTGTTTACATGTTGACTTACATGATGACAGTGTGCGGGGCTGTAATGGGTATATACGATGCAATAAAAAGTATCTATGTTCCAATAACGTGTCGATTCTATCTTTAATACAGTGGCAGCTCACTCTGTTATCCGAGTCACAGTTGCCTCAGTGACACTCAGGCTCTGTCACATAGTGCCATGAGTGATCTGCTTATACCAAAGATCTAAAGCCTGCTCCGAGCAGCTCCTTCCGTTCCACCTGAGTAGGTTTAGGTCAGGTGAAACAGCCAGGCTTTGGAGTGATGTCACTGGCTGTCCTGGCTGAAGGCGACTCCCACCTGTTTCCTGATTTCATCCATGATCTCTGTCAGTAAGACAGAGTCTGCCAGAGGCATCCGTGGGCTCTCTTTAAGTCCTGGGGATGACAGGGAAGGAAAACAGGAAAATCAGACTGACTGAAAAAACATGTTTGTTTATAACCACAGATAAATTATGCACATGTTCACAATGAAGCATAAATTATGCAAAAGCCGGGATGTAAATATTATGTAAATGAATATAGGAGGCAAAAACAATAGGAGTGTAATGCTGTACAAGCTAGAGGACATTTCAAGGACTGATAACAGCATTGATTCAATCTGATGAGTGCGTTCCTGTACTCATCAAAATTCTCATGAAAAAATCCGGCAATGTTTCACCAAATTGCAGTGTCTTTCTTTTAAACTCACCTTACCTTTGAAACAGTGGTTTGGGCTGTTCAAACAATTTCACACCTTTGAAGACAATGCACAACTTTCTTTTTATTGTGACCTACCTTTAAGCAGGCACTGCCGCACTTCCTCTGCCTCATAGCAAAGCCCGGTACTGTTGGTGAAATTCAGAGGGAGGCAAGGTTCAGGCAGAGGGTACTTCATTTCCTTGTCATTCACCACAAGTGTGGTAGGACAGTGCATGGGGCCAAGAACCTGGAGGGTGAAGAAGAAATGTACTTGTGGTAATCCAATCACTTTCTCATCATCAAATGCAGTGGGGATGGATCTCAATTGAATTAAATGTGAAAGTAATTAGCAGTCAACTCCGTTTTTGCATGTCTCAATCATTTCTTAATTAAGTATAATGTCCCTGTACAAGACTAGCATAGCATACCTTAATGGAGCCCTTGGTGCCAGCGATGACAGCATCGTTTGGTAGTCGTGCAGCAATTGAAAAGGCACAGAAGGCCATCCTGTTCCTGGAGAACTTCATCACCACAACCACTGACTCATCCACTCCTGCCAAACATTTGAAAAAAAGTAATTTAATGTAAAACTGGTGAGCAGCAAATAAATGAATGAATGTGACCAATATATTTATATCAGTTATATTCACTTTCAGTTTTATCAGCACTCTTTACCTAGGTCAGATACATTCAGTTATATTCAGCTTTACTGGCATGGCTTTTTAATATAATGTATATAATATGATTTGTTTTGTATATTCATAAAATTATTTATTATGCTATATAAAGGTTAGGAAAAGGCAATGCTCATTACATGTACAACATGATGTGAAAGGTCTTACATTGAAGGATATCCTGCTGTAACACATGCAGTTACATATTCCCCTGCCACTTTAACTGTATTACTGCATTCTCTGTGGAGGATTTGGATTAAGTCTGACATTTTAAAGATAAGTCCGGGATTTTCTGTGTGAAGAATTCTTCCCTGAGGTGTTTACATTTTAAAAGTTTTGTCACACAAGGAATTCTTGTTTGGTTTGGTTTGTTTCAATAGCCAGTTTGTGATCACTGATTCATTCAGTGTGGTTAATGATACTAATCTCTATTCCACCTCTGCTGCATGATCTGCATGCTGAATCATACCTGAGTCAAGCAGCACCCCCATGGCTTGGATGGACTCTGGCCTCTCTCCGTTGAACACCATCAGAATAAACTGCAGGCAGTATACTCCAATATCCAGCAGTGCGCCACCACCCAGCTCCTTCTCCACCGAGCGAGGGATGTGGAGCTGAGGGGAGCCAAAGTAGGCTTTTACCAGCTTCAGCTCCCCTACTGCCTCCTCTGCCAGAAGCCTGCGCACCTCAGAGTGCACGGGGAAACAGCGGGACCAGATGGCCTGAAAGGGACAGAACAGACAACCCAGCACCATGGCCAGAGTAGACAGTTCATAAGAGAGTTTCACCTGAGCAGCAGTTTATTACCACAGTTCTCCACTTCCTCCACCTCCCATGAGTCCTGGTGCAGGTTAAACATGACATGACGCGATGTTTTCCTGTACTATGAGTCAGAAACATTCCCAGGATATTTAAAGTTTTGCTTTCTACATGAATTTCCCATGCTTGAAGTGTCTGCACTCAATAGAACTATTGGTTTAAAATGAAATGGGATATAACTGCAAAACTTTAACATACATAGACCTTAAAGCCTAGCAGCCAACAGTGTTTGTGACATGTTAAAGAAATAGCTAAGCCTCTTTCTTAATTTATTAAACAACAATATAAGCAATAATTCATCATTTGACACGCAAGATACTAAAGGTGACAATAAATATGTGTTAAAATGATCAATACTATATTGTATTATTACTTATTATTATTATTATTTTATCTCTAAGCACACCTTAGTTTTTGTGTTGTGTTGGCATCAAACCTGCACCTGCAATGGCCCCAATTGTCAGCAAGTGGCCCCCAGGCAAAGGTCTACATAAATGACTGCATCCCTTTAACCTTACCTCCATCAGGAAGACATTGTTTTGCTTGGCTGCAGTAACCAGGTCTTTCACCTGTCTGGAGTTCATTGCGAAAGGTTTCTCACACAACACATTCTTCCCAGCCTTTAGGAACAGCAAACCAACTCTCCAGTGCTCTGTATGCAGCACTCCCAGGTACACAATGTCTGTGAGGACACAGATGTTCCAGGCTCAGCTTCAAACAGTAACATGCCATTATCTCTGCCTGTGCAGCCAGGCCGCTCATAGCTCTTAACTCACCAATGTCTGGATCATTGGCCAGTTCCTCGTAGCTGCCGTAAGCCTTAGGAATACCATGCTTCTTGGCAAACTCTTTGGAACGTTCCAAGCTCCTCGATGCAATGACTTCTATCTATACGTAGGAGAGAAAAACACACACACATTCATCACAGTGATTCTCTGTCAGCAGCTCTATTCAGGGCAAGTAAGACATCTCGTGTGACAATAAAGATGTAAGTGTAAGTGTTTGGATAGAGTACCTGGTGATCTTCAGGAGGCAGAGTCTTCATGGCCACGCTGAAGTCATGGCTGATCTTCCCTGCACCACAGATTCCCCATCGCGTTGCCATGTCGAATTGGATAGTAAGTGACAAATGAGCAGGTTTGTGCTTTAGTAAAGATCTGAGCTGCTGGCGAGTTGTGACCTTGAGAAAGGTTGTACATTCGAGGGAAGAAACGTACTAAACTGTCATGCCTTAGAGCCAGCGGCATTTCAGCAAGAAGGCTCCTGCATTTATATGCCATGGAGGCACGACGTGTCACCTTCCTTCTGCTCCCACCCTGAGGTAGGGGGTGCAAGACACACAAATAAACACACACACTGCTATGCTGTTGTGTTGTTGCTGACACAGGCCTTTCAGTCAGTGTCAAAGTAGTTTGAACCAGTTGTCTCTAACAATATGTAACGGGGCTATCAGTGGGGCTCTCATCATTAACACGATGAGTGGGGAAAAATGCCAAGCTTAATGTGTACAAGCCGAGGGCTCACCTTCATAGATCAGCACTCTCCCACAGGAGTACAGGTCAAGTATTGGAACCAAGCGCTGCTTTCTTTCCTACCAAGAGAGGCACTGATTAGCCTGGGATGGTTTGACGCCGGCACAGGAGCCAATGATTAAACCAGAGTCTTGTGGGGACTGCTGGGATAAATAGATATGTTGGGTTCACAGAATGCTCATCAAGTATACAGCAGGGCAATTTAACTGACCAGTAAGCTGAGCCAGGATGACTATGGAAAAGCATCAGCTCAGTTGCCCTTGAGCTAAATATTATCCGTTTAACCAGACAGGCAGTTGTATAAACTTCCTGCCACATGCTGCCAGTAGAGGACACTGTGTTGTCAGCGGAGTTTACTTTCAAGCTGTGAGGATTTGGCATGGCTCATTGTGAGGAATTATATAAAGGTTTACAAAATCAGGTGAACCAAGAGGAAGATATGATATACTTTGGAAAGTATCTGCCAGAAGTCACATAGGATTTGAACAAAATAAAAAGATTTTCATGCGTCGTACACACTTTGTCAATAATTGTCAGTAAGTGTATATAAAAATATTTTATGGCAGTAAAACATGTTGTACATACACACCCATTTAGTATGACTTTGACCTAGATTTGAGTCATTATCTTATATAGCTTATATATAATGTACTTGCAGTTGTCATATTTCTTCCAGGTACTACCTGAGAACATAGTGTCAGTGTCAGCAATGTCTTCATTATAAAAGGAAAGAAATTTTGTCAATGACTCTCCCTCGCTGGCTGCTTTCCTTTTGTATTTCACTTCCAAATGAATTCTGGGAGCTGTGTGCCGTTGTCATAACAACAAGGTGCCAGCTGGGCAATTTGTATGCAAATGGTACTGGGCCTGGCCTGATATCCCTGCCTATACCACAGGACCTGGTTGCCATGGGAATGCCCAACTCTTCGTTGAGTAACTTTTTCTCTCACCCCCCCTTTTTGGGGGGAATGGACAAAGCAACATTTCTCTGGCAGGGCTACACGGTGACGTTACCACAGGTGTTAGGAAAAGAGGTAGAAGTGTGAGGGAGGAGGTGTAATCTGATAGGGCAAGTGCAACTAGATTTCTAGAATTGGTGTGAAGCAATAAATCAGTTCTGTGCTGCCTGACTCGACTGCCAGCAGAGAAGCACACAGCACAGAGGCTCAGGTGGTTAGAGAACGGTGTTCTGGACAGGACTTGGACAGGGTCATCTGACAGCCACGCACTGGGACCCTACCGCTCTCACCCTCAGCTGTGCCATGGATGCCTACTTTTCAGCGACTGAAAACTCAAAATGTCCTTCTGAAAGCTGCCCTCCTCTGCATGAGCCCAAGGTCACAAGGAAAACAAGCCGGTACACTGATTGCTCTTTCAGTTGTGGCTGAAGAGTGGGTATGACAGGGTGGAGTTCTGGGTTTCTGTGCCCTGCAAAGAGGTAGAGGTGGATGGTATAGGGGTAGCTCCAGAAAGTGAATGGCAATGAGCCAAGTCGTGCAGAAATCTGGCATGCGGAAGGAAGCCAGCGCCTCATTAATTCAGCGTGACCAGGACAATTGCTCTCCACTCCTATCACTTCTCACTGTCTTTATTTGATTAAGAATTCATGCATCATCTCTTGTCTGCATCCCCATTCCACCAGGACACGGAAGACTGGCATCTGATAGGTCATGTAACCGATCACAACAGTTTCCTTAGAGTGGGTGGATCATTTTTGTGGCTGATCGCAGCGGACAGTTTTGTTTCACACATTGACACGTCATTTCATCCTTGTATCTTGCTGTCAGAAAGACTCAATGGGACAATGGGAATGCATCAGTGTTACATTAAAGCCTTGTTGTGTTTGTAACCATGCCAATATGTGTAAAAACTCATTTTCTATTAATTAATTCATATTTTTCTTTTACAAGCTGATTATAATTCAAACATTCAAAACATGTAAACTAACATTTTTATAAAGTCATCCCGTCATTTGGGGAAAATTATTGACATTGTTTGTGTTTAAATTTAACGTGATTATTGAAGATAGTAAAAGCTACCTTATGGCTCTGCAACCCCAGTTACCGTTTAACAGCTCCGTATTTCATCAGCAACTTCAAGTTAATGGGAAATAAAAAGGACCAGAGAGAGGCACCCTAATCCTATTTTGATTGATGCGGATATGCAGAGGGTTTCCCCCCCTCCTCCAGCTGTCAGTGTAAGTGAGAGCCATCTTGCTGCTGTGTATTTATATATTTATTTTTTTTGTTGGGGGGAGGACTGAATTGCAGCAGTTATGGGCACCATCACTCCTTCATCTCTGTCTCAAGGTCACTGCAGAGGAAGGGTGACAGGCTAGACAAGCGCCAGGAGGTGCCAGCCATTTTGAGGGGAGGTTGGGAGCTTGATGAATCCAGGGAGGGAGAGGGAAGTGTGCAGCGAGGAGCAATAAGTCATTTTGTCAATGCTACAACATGTTCTGATGTGTGGGCCGGGTAATTTTTTTTCCATTAGAAAAAGTGTGATAGAGGGAGACTGAGAGGAGCAAGCAGAAATGGGAGCCTTTGAGCCGCCCAGCATTGTGCTGGCCCTTTGAGAGTCCTATCTTTGTCTGCAGCACACACACACTGGGAGGCTGAGCTGTGGAGCAAGAGCAGACTGGACCAGAGCTGACTTAGCAGCCCTTCATTTGGATGATAGTGCTGATGGGGAGGGGAGTGGCATGTAGAGTTTCGACTGACTCTCTGTGTGTTATCATGCTTTTTGCTAGCCAAATCCACATTTGAAATGTTTTCTCCATATGCCTTTTGACAACACTCATGCAAGTGGACAGGGAAGACACATTAGGCAGCATATCAGCAGGCTAGTTATTGTATGGTTGGTAGATTTATCGGTATTATCCTAGTATTTAAAAGTATTATCCTAGTTAGTATTGTGTGTTAGTCCCTGATGCCTGATGACAGTTTTGCACTGTTAAAGGCACAGTACAAAATACACTAGCAGTCACTGGTATCAACTACACAGTGTCACTCAATTCTGCAAACCAACATACATCACACTTGCACTCGCACTTTTCATAGCGGTCTAATCTTTATTTATACAAACCGGGTAATACCAGTTAGTATTACTCTGGACCAAAGTTGCAGGCAGAAACACTAGGAGAATGGCTTGACCTACATGAGTTTCCGTGATCAGAAATGTGCTAAAATATGTCTCCTCTTTTCAGTAATGCTTACATCTAATGGAGCTGAAAGAGGTTTTTCCAACCGACAAATAAAAGCCCTCTGAGAAGAGGTTTTGCTCCTATAGTGAATGTTCATTTTTGTTTGTGTGATAAACAAGAAGTCTAGTCTATCAGTGCTGTTGTTCCACTGGAGTAAGTACTATCTGTCTCCATTAACACAAGCCTGAACACACTGTTGCTCCCTTTCTCTTTTTTCTTTCTCTCTCTCTCTCTCTCTCTCTCTCTCTCTCTCTCTCACACACACACACACACACACACACACACACACACACACACACACACACACACACACACATAAAATCAAAATGATGCTGTGTCTCTATTCAAGTCCACAGTGGTGCCACCCTCTATCAGCTGGCTGAGATAGTGTGAGGTGATATGGAGTCCATCACACAGCCCCTTGCTGAGGTGAGAGTGGTAGACATGCCAGGAGCCAAGTCATAGGGCAGATACCAACCTCTATCACCCACCTGATAATGTCTATTTAGGTTTGAGGAATGTCCATTATAGAGTGTAGATCTATCATTTCCTGACGTGAAGCAGCATCAGGGGTATGACGTCTACTTGTGCAAGGAATGCAGCTGACGTGTAAGTCCCTGTGATCTCAGATTACAGTGTTTTTACTCGATTTGATAATAAAATGAAGTGTAACTGGTGTAGGGTTGTCCAGGGCCATTGGACTCTGGTGTTGGTTACAGATCAGCAGCTTCAGAGCAGGTGGTGACTGAATGGTTTGCTCACTTAAGCAAAGCAGATGCCTGCTAACATTTGTGGGTCTAATCTATGCAAGAGACTCCATTTATCTGCATTTCCAAGATAGAAAAAGAGAAATCTCAGCAGCTGATTCCCAAAATACCCAATATCAGAATCAGAAACCCAAATAACAGAATAAACTATAAAACTAAAATAAACTATCTACTTATATGTAGATATATTAGCCAAGTGTATCTTATCACTCTTTATAACTCTATGTTTATGAATTGTAATTAATTACTTCATTAATGATTAATGAATAATTTATGCAAGATTTATAGGTCAGAAATCAGTAGGTCTGTAGTTTGGTCCATTTGCTCTGCCTCTCTTTTACAAATTATGCAATGGACAAGCTAAAAGAACAAAAAGTTCTTAATGATAAATTACTTCTTTATCAACCCATTAGTTACAACTTGCAAAAACTTTGCAAAGAGCTACAAAGCAGATATAAATATATCTAGCCAAAAGGATTTTCCTAATCTAGCAACTGAACGCGGTCCACAGTAATGTCTTATTACTAATCTATACGGTAAAATGATTCATTAACTACTTTATATAAATAAATAAATAAATAAATAATAACTTATGACACATTAAGTTGTACTAACATACCATTCATATTTTCTATGACTATTATTCATGTTCACGATGATGTCATTTCTACTTAATTTCACAGTTTAATATTTTAAACAGAAACATTTCTTCAGCAAGTGTTAAGACCTCGCTATAGGCCTATGGGCACTCTCCTCCTACCATGTGAAAAAACTGTTCACTGAGACCTATGTAGCTGCTTCACCCCCTTTTGATTTCCCACTCCATCAGTGGTCTGTATCCCCCCTGTTGGCCAGTCACACTGGCTCCTCTGCAGGGAGGCTGAAGCCATTAAGCAGCCAACACACTCTCCCTGTTTAATTGCCTGATAGGGCTTGTGATATTTTTATCAGCCGTCCTGTGGCGGATGGCTGCCGAGAGGGGACATGTGATGTGTGCGTGCAGAGCGCGTGTGTCTTTACGTGTCACGCCTCGGTACACCTCTGACAAGAGGGGAGCTGCCTGCTTGCTGCAGGAAACACTGCGCTTCTGTGCACCTGCATATGAAACTGTGTGACCCAGCCTCTCAGCCGTGACATAGCACAGATCGTGCATTCCCGGATTCAGCTTTTGCTTTGAAGCCCCATCATCATCGTACCACACAAAATGAATCATGTCTTTTGCACGCTTGAGCTTTATTAAACACAGTATACATAGAGGCGGATGTTTTCATACTATAAGTTGTGAGGTTTAAGTACAGTGGATGGATTTATCACTCCAAGTTGCTATCAAATATGGTGATTCTTTTCTCTCCCTAAATACTTTCTACACAGATACAATAGGCCTACACTGGTTACTCTGGGCCTCGCTTACACAGATGCACACATATAGGCAACACTAGCACTTCCCTGCCGGCTGTTAGGTTTATTAACTGGATGCCTGTCCACAGTCAAAGTGATTTAGGGCTTTGGGATGGGAAGAAGGAGTGTGTGTGTGTGTGTGTGTGTGTGTGTGTGTGGGGGGGGGGGGGGACTGCATAGGATCCTTATTGGAGCTCCAGAGCTTACTAACTGCCAACCAACATAAAATCAGGGAAAAACCAATTTTCTCTTTTTCCAGCTGAGTTTTTGGCAGGGGATTAGGAAGTGGATTTCACCTCGCTGGGATCTCTTTCGAGTACAAGCTCTGTCTTATGTGGGAATTATTGAATTCGTTCAGCAACTCCCTCCATGCGGTTTAAGACATTTCACTGCAGTCACTCCACACACTGATTGGATACAGCCAGTTAGTCACACCATCTGACAAACCAAGCACAATTTCTCCTAAAATAGGGATATAAAAAAAACAAGTAAAACTTTGAACCCCGGAATAAATAAATGAAATAATTATATATGCACCATCTTTCATGCTCAGCCTTGTTTTGTTTTTTTCACATAATTTTTCTAAATAGACAGCAGCATTAGAGCTCTGTTGACCATTCAGAATCAGAATCTGCTGCACTTTTGAGGGAAATATAAACAAGAAGCCAGATTTGTAAGTTTTCTGTTCTTGCATGGCGCTTAGGCAGTTTGCATTGTTAACCGGAGCAGATATCCATCCATCCATTATCTGTAACCGCTTATCCTCATCAGGGTCATGATGGGGGTGAGCCTATCCCAGCTGACTTTGGGCGAGAACCAACCCTGGACAAGTCACCAGTTCAACACAGGACACAAAGAGACAAAACAGCACATTCTAGTCTGGAGCCACTGTTGTCTGTTTATGATAATGGAACGTCAACAGCTATCTATTATGTCTAGGAGGCCGACGTTCAGTTTCTTCGACCCTGGTCACCAGGCAACTTTGAGATAGGCTGGCACCTGCACTCCTCCCGCAATCCAAACAGTGGCCTCACATATCAAAGAGAGAAATTCTTCTCTGATATGATTTAGTGCTGTCACTGTCTATGACCTCAAGGCCCATGTGTGACCATGTGTAGGATAGAAAATTCCATAACACCCCCTCGTATCCACCCTGTAACCACTAATTGTGGCCTGAAATGATGATGTTAACTGAAGTAGGTAGCATACTAACGTTGACTCCATGAGTTGGTTAAAAAGCAGGTCTCCCGCTCACTTTCTAATGCTTGTAAAAGAGATCCTACATAAAAATGCACTTCATGACCACATACGTGTTATAATACTAAAAGATTGAGAGCTAAAGCTGCATGTT